>NC_092041.1:25314866-25357394 GCF_003086295.3 Arachis hypogaea | reverse complement strand
CTGAGTATTAATGCAATTATATTTTCTTCCATTCAATTCCGCTTTTCTTGTTCTAAGATATCACTTGTTCTTCAACTTGATGAATGTGATGATCCGTGACACTCATCATCATTCTCACCCATGAACAGGTGACTGACAACCACTCTTGTTCTACAAGCGATCAAGGCTCTAGTGAATATCTCTTGGATTCCTGATTGCACGATGCATGGTTGATCGCCTGACAACCGAGTGCTCGTCTGACAAACGAGCCAACCATTCCGTGAGATCAGAGTCTTCGTGGTATAGGCGAGAACTGATGGCAGCATTCAAGAATCCGGAAGGTCTAACCTTGTCTGTGGTATTCTGAGTAGGATTCAATGATTGAATGACTGTGACGTGCTTCAAACTCCTGAGGGCGGGGCGTTAGTGACAGACGCAAAAGAATCACTGGATTCTATTCCGGCCTGATTGAGAACCGACAGATGAATTCCGCTATGCTGTGACAGAGCATATGCAATCGCTTTCACTGAGAGGATGGGAGGTAGCCACTGGCAACGGTGAAACCCTTGCTTAAGCTTGCCATGGAAGGGAGTAAGAAGGATTGGATGAAGACAGTAGGAAAGCAGAGAGACGGAAGGGAAGGCATCTTCATGCGCTTATCTGAAGTTCTACCAATGAATTACATAAGTATCTCTATCTTTATCTTTTATGTTATTTTCGTTCATCACCATTACCATTTGAGTTTGCCTGACTAAGATTTACAAGATGACCATAGCTTGCTTCAATACTAACAATCTCCGTGGGATCGACCCTTACTCGCGTAAGTTTATTACTTGGACGACCCAGTGCACTGCTGGTTAGTTGTGCGAAGTTGTGTAATGCCATGGTATTGAGCTACCAAGTTTTTAGGGTTCATGACCGGGGATTATGAGAGTTGTGAAAAAGTATTGTTCACAATTTCGCGCACCAAGTTTTTGGCGCCGTTGCCGGGGATTGTTCAAGTTTTGAGCAAGCTTTTGGTAACATCAGTGCCAAGATCCGGCAACAACACCAAGTTTGTGGCGTTATTGCAGGGATTGTTCAAGTTTGGACAACTGATGGTTCATCTTGTTGCTTAGATTAGGTATTTATTTTTTCGAAATTCTTAAAGATGAATTCTAGAGTTTCATGATGATTTGTTGAAATATGGCTGGCTGAGAAGCCATGTCTAATCTCATTGGACCGAGGTTTCAACTTATCACCACAAGAGCTTGTTGATTTTTATCAAATCTTGCTTTTGGAGCAGTGATCTGCTAAGGCTTGGCTGGCCTCTGGCCATGTCTAGTGTTTTGGACCGAAGCTTTCTTTGAAAGCTTGGCTGGCTGTGAAGCCATGTCTAATTCCTGGACCGGAGTCTTAGACTAGCATTGCACTGATTCCTGGAATTCTCATTAAGAATTTTGATACCTTTTTCCACTTAATTTTCGAAAAACACAAAAAAAAAAATTTTACAAAATCATAAAATCCAAAAATATTTCTTGTTTGAGTCTAGTGTCTCATCATAAGTTTGGTGTCAATTGCATGCATTCATTCATGTGTCTTAAGGATTTTCAAGTAATTCTTGACAATCTTCGTGCTCTGATCTTTGAATTCTATTGACTTGAGTATTTTGAGTGTCTCATATGCATTTTCATTTTGTTAGTGTCAGTAGTATACAAACTGCTAAGTTTGGTGTTTTGCATGCATTGTTATTTGATTCTTGTTGCATTTTGGTTTGTCCTTATTATTAAAAATCCAAAAATATTTTTAATTTGTGTCTTTTCAAGTCAATAATACAGAGAATTGAAGATTCAGAACATACAGCAGAGGAATTGCACAGAAAAAGCTGGGCGTTCAAAACGCCCAGTGAAGAAGGACAGACTGGCGTTTAAACGCCAGCCAGGGTACCTGGTTGGGCGTTTAACGCCCAAAAGGGTAGCATTTTGGGCGTTAAACGCCAGAATGTGCACCATTCTGGGCGTTTAACGCCAGGATGGCTAGAAGGGAAGATTTTGTTTTCAAATCAAATTTTTTTCAAGTTTTCAAAATCTTTTCAAATCAATTTTCCAATCAAATCTTTTTCAAAATCAATTTCTTTCCATTTTTAAAGATACTTACTATCAATTAATGATTTGATTCAACATTTCAAGTATGTTACCTTTTCTGTTGAGAAAGGTTTAATGTTTGAATCATATCTTTTCTTGTTAGTCAAGTTTTTAATTTTCAAATCAAATCTTTTTAAAATGTTTTTCAAATCATATCTTCTCAATCACATTTTCTTTAAATCAATCATATCTTCTTAACCACATCTTTTTCAAAACAGTTTTCAATCAAATCTTTTTGATTTCTAATTTCAAAATCTCTTTCAAAAATCACTTGATTTCTTTTCCATTTTCATTTTCGAAAATTAAGTAATGTTTTTCCAAAAATGTTTTCAAAATTTCTCACTTAATTTTCGAAAATCACTTCCCTCCTTCTCACATCCTTCTATTTATGGACTAACACTATCCCTTAATGCAAAATTCGAACTCCATCTCCTTTGTTAAGTTCGAATTTTCCACTTCTGTCTTCTACTCTTCTTTTCCTCTGACACCTAAAGGAATCTCTATACTGTGACATAGAGGATTCCACATTTTCTTGTTCCCTTCTCTTTCTTATGAGCAGGAGCAAAGACAAAGGCATTCTTGTTGAGGCTGATCCTGAACCTGAAAAGGACCTTGAAGAGAAAGCTAAGGGAAGCCAAAGCACAACTCTCTTTAGAGCACCTGAACGAATTCTTCAAAGAAGAAGAACAAATGGCAGCCGAAAACAACAACAATGCCAACAATGCAAGGAAGGTGCTGGGTGACTTTACTGCACCTACTCCTGACTTCTATGGGAGAAGCATCTCTATCCCTGCCATTGGAGCAAACAACTTTGAGCTTAAGCCTCAATTAGTTTCTCTAATGCAACAGAATTGCAAGTTCCATGGACTTCCATTGGAAGATCCTCATCAGTTTTTAGCTGAATTCTTGCAAATCTGTGACACTGTTAAGACTAATGGGGTTGACCCTGAGGTCTATAGACTAATGCTATTCCCTTTGCTGTAAGAGATAGAGCTAGAACATGGTTGGATTCTCAACCTAAAGAAAGCCTGGACTCTTGGGAAAAGCTAGTCAATGCCTTCTTGGCAAAGATCTTTCCACCTCAAAAATTGAGTAAGCTCAGAGTGGAAGTCCAAACCTTCAGACAGAAGGAAGGAGAATCCCTCTATGAAGCTTGGGAAAGATACAAACAATTGATCAGAAAGTGTCCCACTGATATGCTTTCTGAATGGAGCATCATAGGTATTTTCTATGATGGTCTCTCTGAACTGTCCAAGATGTCTTTGGATAGCTCTTCTGGAGGATCTCTTCATCTGAAGAAGACGCCTACTGAAGCTCAAGAACTGATTGAAATGGTTGCAAATAACCAATTCATGTACACTTCTGAAAGAAATCCTGTGAACAATGGGACTAGTCAGAAGAAAGGAGTTCTTGAGATTGATACTCTGAATGCCATATTGGCTCAGAACAAAATATTGACCCAACAAGTCAATATGATTTCTCAAAGTCTGTCTGGAATGCAAAATGCACCAAGCAGTACTAAGGAAGCTTCATCTGAGGAAGAAGCTTATGATCCTGAGAACCCTTCAATAGAAGAGGTGAATTACATAGGAGAACCCTATGGAAACACCTACAATCCTTCATGGAGGAATCATCCAAATCTTTCATGGAAGGATCAACAGAGACCTCAACAAGGTTTCAATAACAATAATGGTGGAAGAAACAGGTTTAGCAATAGCAAGCCTTTTCCATCATCTTCTCAGCAACAGATAGAGAGTTCTAAGCAGAATACCTCTGACTTAGCAACCATGGTCTCTGATCTAATCAAAACCACTCAAAGTTTTATGACTGAAACTAGGTCCTCCATTAGAAATTTGGAAGGACAAGTGGGTCAGCTGAGCAAGAAAATTACTGAACTCCCTCCTAGTACTCTCCCAAGCAATACAGAAGAAAATCCAAAAGGAGAGTGCAAGGCCATCAACATGGCCGAATTCTGGGAGGAAGAAGAGGCAGTGAACGCCACTGAGGAAGACCTCACTGGACGTCCACTGGCCTCCAATGAGTTCCCCAATGAGGAACCATGGGAATCTGAGGCTCAAACTGAGACCATAGAGATTCCATTGGACTTACTTCTGCCATTCATGAGCTCTGATGAGTATTCTTCCTCTGAAGAGGATGAGTATGTCACTGAAGAGCAAGTTGCCAAATACCTTGGAGCAATCATGAAGCTGAATGACAAGTTATTTGGAAATGAGACTTGGGAGGATGAATCCCCTTTGCTCACCAAAGAACTGAATGACTTGTCTAGGAAGAAACTACCTCAAAAGAGGCAGGATCCTGGGAAGTTTTCTATACCTTGTACCATAGGCACCATGACCTTCAAGAAGGCCTTGTGTGACTTAGGGTCAAGTGTAAACCTCATGCCCCTCTCTATAATGGAGAAATTAGGGATCTTTGAGGTGCAAGCTGCAAAAATCTCACTAGAGATGGCAGACAACTCAAGAAAACAAGCCTATAGACTTGTAGAGGATGTTCTGGTCAAAGTTGAAGACCATTACATCCCTACTGATTTCATAGTCCTAGAGACTGGGAAGTGCAAGGATGAATCCATCATCCTTGGCAAACCCTTCCCAGCCACAGCAAAGGCTGTGATTGATGTTGATAGAGGAGAGTTGATCATTCAAGTGAATGAAGAATCCTTGGTGTTTAAGGCCCAAGGGTATCCCTCTGTCATCATGGAGAGGAAGCATGAAGAGCTTCTCTCAAAACAGAGCCAAAAAGAGCCCCCACAGTCAAACTCTAAGTTTGGTGTTGGGAGGCCACAACCAAACTCTAAGTTTGGTGTTGAACCCCCACATTCAAACTCTAAGTTTGGTGTTGGGAGGTTCCAACACGGTTCTGAGCATTTCTGAGGCTCCATGAGAGTCCTCTGTCAAGCTAATGACATTAAAGAAGCGCTTGTTGGGAGGCAACCCAATGTTTTATAATTAATTATTTTCTTTTGTTATTTTATCTCATTTGTAGGTTGATGATCATAAAAAGTCACAAAATCCATGAAAAAAGCAAAAACAGAATGAAAAACAGGAAGAAAAACAGCACACCCTGGAGGACGCACCCACTGGCGTTTAAACGCCAGTGAGGTTAGCTGGTGGGCGTTTAACGCCCAGTCTGGCACCATTCTGGGCGTTTAACGCCAGAAAGGGGCACCAGACTGGCGTTAAACGCCAGAAAGGGGCAAGATGCTGGCGTTAAACGCCAGAAATGGGCACCAACCCGGCGTTTAACGCCAGAAATGGCACAAAACGTGATTTTGAATGCCATTTGGTGCAGGGATGACTTTTCCTTGACACCTCAGGATCTGTGGACCCCACAGGATCCCCACCTACCCTACCACTCTCTCTCTTCTTCACTAATCACCTCAACACCTCTTCCCCAAAAACCCCTCACCTATCAAATCCCATCTTTCTCTTCACCACTCACATCCATCCTTCATAAAACCCCACCTACCTCACCATTCAAATTCAAACCACTTTCCCACCCAAACCCACCCTCAAATGGCCAAACATCTCTCTCTCCCTCTCCTATATAAACCCTCCTTCACTCCTTCATTTTCACACACCTTAAAGACTACTTCTTCTCCCTTTTGGCCGAACACAAAGCCCTCTCCATCTCCTTCATTTCTTCTTCTTCTACTCTCTTTTTTCTTCTTTTGCTCGAGGACGAGCAAACATTTTAAGTTTGGTGTGGTAAAAGCATTGCTTTTGTTTTTCCATAACCATTTATGGCATCCAAGGCCGGAGAAACCTCTAGAAAGAGGAAAGGGAAGGCAAAAGCTTCCACCTCCGAGTCATGGGAGATGGAAAGATTCATCTCAAGGGTGCATCAAGACCACTTCTATGAAGTTGTGGCCATGAAGAAGGGTCAACTTTAATCAAAGGTTGGACCAAGTCCTCATAAATATTTGTGAAGAGGACGCTCAATGGAAGAGAAACTCAAGAGGAAAGCCGGTTCAACTGAGAAGGCATGACCTCAAGCCCATCACTAAGAAGAGGATGGAGCACACAAGAGATCCCACTCATCATGAGATCCCTGAGATTCCTCAAGGGATGCACTTTCCTCCACAAAACTATTGGGAGCAATTAAACACCTCCCTAGGAGAGTTGAGTTCCAACATGGGACAACTAAGGGTGGAGCATCAAGAACACTCCATCATCCTTCATGAGATTAGAGAAGATCAAAGAATCATGAGGGAGGAGCAACAAAGACAAGGAAGAGACATTGAGGAGCTCAAGCACTCCATAGGATCTTCAAGAGCAAGGAAGAGCCGCCATCACTAAGGTGGACCCGTTCCTTGATTTCCTTGCTCTTTATTCTTCTGTTTTTCGAATTTTATGCTTATGTTTATCCATGTATGTGTCTTGTGATCATTAGTGTCTTAGTGTCTATGCCTTAAAGTTATGAATGTCCTATGAATCCATCACCTTTCTTGAATAAAAACGTGCTTAATTGATAAAAGAAAGAATTGCATGAATTTTGAATTTTATAACAGTTTAATTATTTTGATGTGGTGGCAATATTTTTGTTTTCTGAATGTATGCTTAAACAGTGCATATGTATCTTGAATTTGTGGTTCATGAATGTTGGCTCTTGAATGAATGATGAAAAAGGAGACATGTTACTAAGGATCTGAAAAATCAATAAAATGATTCTTGAAGCAAGAAAAAGCATTTCTATTCAAAAAAAAAAAACCGAAAAAAAAGAGAGAAAAAAAATCGAAAAAAAAAAGAGAAGAAAGAAATAAAGTTGTGATCTAAGGCAATAAGAGTGTGCTTAAGAACCCTGGACACCTCTAATTGGGGACTTTAGCAAAGCTGAGTCACAATCTGAAAGGGTTCACCCAATTATGTGTCTGTGGCATGTATGTATCCGGTGGTAATACTGGAAGACAGAGTGCTTTGGGCCACAGCCAAGACTCAATAAGTAGCTTTGTTCAAGAATCATCATACTTTACTAGGAGAATCAATAACACTATCCGGATTCTAGTTCCTAAAGAAGCCAACCATTCTGAATTTCAAAGGATAGAGTGAGATGCCAAAACTGTTCAGAGGCAAAAAGCTAAAAGCCCCGCTCATCTAATTAATACTGATCTTCATAGATGTTTTTGAGATTCATTGCATATTCTCTTCTTTTTATCTTATTTGATTTTCAGTTGCTTGAGGACAAGCAACAATTTAAGTTTGGTGTTGTGATGAGCGGATAATTTGTATGCTTTTTGGCATTGTTTTTAGTATGTTTTTAGTATGATCTACTTAGTTTTTAGTATACTTTTATTAGTTTTTAGTTAAAATTCACTTTTCTGGACTTTACTATGAGTTTGTGTGTTTTTCTGTGATTTCAGGTATTTTCTGGCTGAAATTGAGGGACCTGAGCAAAAATCTGATTCTGAGACCAAAAAGGACTGCAGATGCTGTTGGATTCTGACCTCCCTGCACTCGAAGTGGATTTTCTGGAGCTACAGAAGCCCAATTGGCGCGCTCTCAACGGCGTTGGAAAGTAGAAATCCTGGGCTTTCCAGCAATATATGATAGTCCATACTTTGCCCAAGATTTGATGGCCCAAACCGGCGTTCAAAGTCACCCTCAGAAATCCCAGCGTTAAACGCTGGAACTGGCACCCAAATGGGAGTTAAACGCCCAAACTGGCACTAAAGCTGGCGTTTAACTCCAAGAAGAGTCTCTGCACGAAAAATGCTTCATTTCTCAGCCCAAGCACACACCAAGTGGGCCCGGAAGAGGATTTTTATGTCATTTACTCATTTCTGTACACCTTAGGCTACTAGTTTTTCTATAAGTAGGACCTTTGACTATTGTATTAGGATCTTTTGATCACTTTAGATCTCTAGATCATCTTTGGACATTTTAGTTCTTAGATCATTGGGAGGCTGGCCATTCGGCCATGCCTAGACCTCATGCTTATGTATTTTCAACGGTGGAGTTTCTACACACCATAGATTAAGGTGTGGAGCTCTGCTGTACCTCGAGTATTAATGCAATTACTATTGTTCTTCCATTCAATTCCGCTTGTTCTTGTTCTAAGATATCACTTGTTCTTCAACTTGATGAATGTGATGATCCGTGACACTCATCATCATTCTCACCCATGAACAAGGTGACTGACAACCACTATTGTTCTACAAGCGATCAAGGCTCTAGTGAATATCTCTTGGATTCCTGATTGCACGATGCATGGTTGATCGCCTGACAACCGAGTGCTCGTCTGACAAATGAGCCAACCATTCCGTGAGATCAGAGTCTTCGTGGTATAGGCGAGAACTGATGGCAGCATTCAAGAGAATCCGGAAGGTCTAACCTTGTCTGTGGTATTCTGAGTAGGATTCAATGATTGAATGACTGTGACGTGCTTCAAACTCCTGAGGGCGGGGCGTTAGTGACAGACGCAAAAGAATCACTGGATTCTATTCCGGCCTGATTGAGAACCGACAGATGAATTCCGCTATGCTGTGACAGAGCATATGCAATCGCTTTCACTGAGAGGATGGGAGGTAGCCACTGACAACGGTGAAACCCTTGCTTAAGCTTGCCATGGAAGGGAGTAAGAAGGATTGGATGAAGACAGTAGGAAAGCAGAGAGACGGAAGGGAAGGCATGTTCATGCGCTTATCTGAAGTTCCTACCAATGAATTACATAAGTATCTCTATCTTTATCTTTTATGTTATTTTCGTTCATCACCATTACCATTTGAGTTTGCCTGACTAAGATTTACAAGATGACCATAGCTTGCTTCATTACTAACAATCTCCGTGGTATCGACCCTTACTCACGTAAGGTTTATTACTTGGACGACCCAGTGCACTTGCTGGTTAGTTGTGCGAAGTTGTGTAATGCCATGGTATTGAGCTACCAAGTTTTTGGGGTTCATGACCGGGGATTATGAGAGTTGTGAAAACGTATTGTTCACAATTTCGCGCACCAAATGTAAAACCCGGTTAATTAACGGCTAATTAACCCATAAATGAGAATTTATTCTGGAAAGCCTAAAATGTGATTTTTATGGCTAAATATGATAGAGGAGATTGAGACGAGAATTTCGGTACCAATTTTATAGAATTCGGACCAAGATTGGACCAAATGGGCCAAACCGGGCCAATGGGACCCAAAGTGGGCCCTTGGCCCAACATAACTAAACCAGAACCCTAGTTTTCAGCACTCTTTGTCCTCATTTGTTACACACACAAGCTGAAATTAGAGAGAAAGGGAGGAAGAACACTCTCTCAAGTTCTCTCTCTTGCTTAATGTTCAAACCACCATAACTTTTGATCTAGAGCTCCAATTGCCGCTCCGTTTGCGGCCACGTGTTCACCGCGGAGAGCTCTACAAAACCCATACAACCAATCTTGAGGTAAGCCACGTGTTTCTGTTCGAAATCTCAGCCCTTATTTTCGAGTTTCATGGGTGAAATGTTGAGATTTTAGGTTCTTTGATGTTATAGGACCCAACTCTCTTGAAGGAGAAGGTTAATCTTGTCTCCTTGGATCTTGGGTGTGGTAAGATTCTCAACCCTAGTGTATTTTGTTGTTTTATGATGTTTGGGTTTTGAGATGTTGTGTATGGGTATGATGATTGTGGCTTAGGTTGTGTATATGTGAATATTAGAGCTTGATTGGTGATTTTGAAAAGCTTGAAAAAGGGATTTGGTGGTGAAAAATCTGTTCTTGGAGGTGTTGAGGCCTTGAGAGCTTGTGGATAAGTGATTTGGAAGTGCTCCGGTGGAGCTTGGGAAAATCGGCTAAGGTATGGTTTCGGTTTCCCGTATCTAATATGTAATGTGGTAGGAAATACTTAGGCTAGAGGCCCTAAGATAGGCATTGAAATGTTGATGTTGTCGAATGATTGAGATATATGATGTGGTCATATATGTGATGATGATTAATGATGCCTTGATGGTATGATGTATGAGAAATATGCATGTTGTGATATATGCTTGAGGATTGGTTATAGTTGAATTGTGGGTTGAATCATGTTGATGGTGAGTATGATGTTGATTGTGTACAATAATGATTTATTGGGATTGGTGTTGTTGGAATTGGCATGAGGAAGAGTATATGATATGTCAATATGTTTGAGTTTGAGCCACTTGGGTGTAGTGGGTTAAAATGATGAGATAGTGATTTTGTAATTTGTGGTAAAGTGTCAATGTGTGAGTTGAGGAGGCTTGATGTTGAAATTGATGTATTTTTAATTGATTTCAAAGGAAAGGGATGAAAATGGCATGTTTTGATTGATTTTGAAAAGAGTTGGAAATGGCTTGTTTTGAAAATGGCACTTTGTGGTTTTTATGAAAAACATGGATTTTTGGGCATACTTTGGCGGGACATAACTTGGACTACGGATCTCTGTTTTGTACCAAATCTTTTTAGAAATGAAATTTGATCCGGGAAGTCCATGCCATTTGAAGAACGGGTGAAAAACAATTTAAAATGAGGAAGTTATGTCCGTTGGAAGATTGGGGTTTAAATTGGTGAATTCTGCAGCTTTTAACTTAGAAAATTTTTAGCAGAATGACCCCTTGCGCGTAGGCGCACCTGGCGCGTACGCGCCGATCTTCCAAAAAGCGTCATCCACACGTGCGCGTGATGTGCGCGGGCGCGCCGATTGTGCTGCACCCAATGCCCAGCCATTTTCCAGAGAGTTATGCCAGAACTGTGCTAGTGTTGTGCCTGGGGCACGGGGACGCCCACGCGTACGCGTGGTTGACGCGTACGCGTCGATTGGCAAATGTTTAATCCATGCGTTAGCGTGCATAACGCTTGCGCGTCGATGAAGTTTTTAAGGCCATCCGCGCGTGCGCGTGGAGTGCGCGTACGCGTGGACCTGTTTTCATCCCAAAGTTGATTTTTGAGTTTTAAAAGCCAAATTTCATACTTCTAAGCCTCCGATCTCACCACATATATCTTAAATCATTATGATATGCCTAGCTATGAGAGAAGGAGCTAGTGGATGTGGTAACTTGTGAGTGAAGCAAGGAGAAAATGAATGATCATTGAGGATCAAGCATGATTATGTGAGATGCAGAGGATGGTGGTGGAAGTGCTGGTTATGCCATTGGCCGAAGGGCCGTAATTGTTTATATATTGGCTGGTTCGGGATTGAACCGTGAGCCGGAATAGCTGTGTATGCTATGAATATTGGCTAGTTCTGGATTGAACCGTGAACCGGAATAGCTATGTATGCTATGAATATTGGCTGGTTATGGATTTAACCGTGAGCCGGAATGGCTGATATGGATGTTGATCCATGGATGAGAATTCATGCATGTTTATGCTGAATTATTGATAATTGTGATTTGCACTTCCACTATCGGAGATACGAGTTTCCCTGGGTAGTAGCAGTGGCTAGCCACCACGTGCTCCAGGTTGAGACTTGATACTCTTTTGACCCTATGTCATAAGTGTGGTCGGGCACTGTGAAAGACCCGGATGAGCTCACCCCCGTAAATATTCACCAGTGAGGGTGATGGATATAGATCATGATTATGATCAAGTTTATAACGAGTATAACTCGAGTTGGGGATGCGTGACAGAGGGACAATCCAATGGTTAGCGACCAGGACTTGTCGGGTTGGCTCTATAACCGACAAGATGATATCATCAGCCACTAGGGACAGGCATTCATCATATGCATATTATGTGAATTGTTTGAGATTGCCTATTTGACTGCATATTACTTGCTATTTGTCTAAATGCCTTACTTGTTCCTAATTGTATATTTCTTGCTTGATATAACTGTGTTTGCTACTTTATACTCCTGCTGGTGGTTGGGAGGTCTGAAGAAATTGGAAAGGGAAGTATTAGTTAGACTGAAGAATCTTTAGTCAGATGCTCTTTATGGTTTAGTTTGTTTATAAGCTTTGATATTATTTGGAAGAAGTTCTAGGATTGCCTTCGGCTTTCCTCCATTATTATGTATTATATATGTGGAAGCTGTAAAACCCGATTAATTAACGACTAATTAACCCATAAATGAGAATTTATTCTAGAAAGTCCAAAATGTGATTTTTGTGGCTAAATATGATAGAGGAGATTGAGACGAGAATTTCGGTACCAATTTTATAGAATTCGGGCCAAGATTGGGCCAAACGGGCCAAATGGACCCAAAGTGGGCCCTTGGCCCAACATAACTAAACCAAAACCCTAGTTTTCAGCATTCTCTCTCCTCACTAAACACACCCACATGCTGAAAATGGAGGCCATGGAGGGAAGAACACTCTTTCAAGTTCTCTCCCTTGCTTAATCTTCAAACCACCATAACTTTTGATCTAGAGCTCCGATTGCCGCTCCGTTTACGGTCACGCGTTCACCGCGGAGAGCTCTACAAAACCCATACCATCAATCTTGAGGTAAGCCACACTTTGCTGTTCGAAATTCCAGCCCTTATTTTCGAGTTTCATGGGTGAAATGTTGAGATTTTGGGTTCTTTGATGTTATAGGACCCAACTCTCTTGAAGGAGAAGGTTAATCTTGTCTCCTTGGACCTTGGGTGTGGTAAGATTCTCAACCCTAGTGTGATTTGTGATTTTATGATGTTTGGGTTTTTGAGATGTTGTGTATGGGTATGATGGTTGTGGCTTAAGTTGTGTATGTGTGGATATTGGAGCTTGATTGGTGATTTTGAAAAGCTTGAAAAGGGTTTCGTGGTGAAAAATCTGTTCTTGGAGGTGTTGAGGCCTTGAGAGCTTGTGGATAAGTGATTTGGAAGTGCTCCGGTGGAGCTTGGGAAAATCGGCTAAGGTATGGTTTCGGTTTCCCGTATCTAATATGTAATGTGGTAGGAAATACTTAGGCTAGAGGCCCTAAGATAGGCATTGAAATGTTGATGTTGTCGAATGATTGAGATATATGATGTGGTCATATATGTGATGATGATTAATGATGCCTTGGTGGTATGATGTATGAGAAATATGCATGTTGTGATATATGCTTGATGATTGGTTATGGTTGAATTGTGGGTTGAACCATGTTTATGGTGAGTATGATGTTGATTGTGTACAATAATGAATTATTGGGATTGGTGTTATTGGATTTGGCATGAGGAAGAGTATATGATATGTCAATATGTTTGAGTTTGAGCCACTTGGGTGAAATGGGTTAAAATGATGAGATAGTGATTTTGTAATTTGTGGTAAAGTGTCAATGTGTGAGTTGAGGAGGCTTGATGTTGAAATTGATGTATTTTGATTGATTTCAAAGGAAAGGGATGAGAATGGCATGTTTTGATTGATTTTGAAAAGAGTTGGAAATGGCTTGTTTTGAAAATGGCACTTTGTGGTTTTTATGAAAAAGATGGTTTTTGGGCATACTTTGGCGGGACATAACTTGGACTACGGATCTCTGTTTTGTACCAAATCTTTTTAGAAATGAAATTGGATCCGGGATGTCCATGCCGTTCGAAGAACGGGGGAAAAACGATTTAAAATGAGAAAGTTATGTCCATTGGAAGATTGGGGTTTAAATTGGTGAATTCTGCAGCTTTTAACTTAGAAAATTTTTAGCAGAATGACCCCTTGCGCGTGGGCGCACTTGGCGCGTGCGCGCCGTTCTTCCCGAAAATGCCATCCACGCGTGCGCGTGATGTGCGCGGGCGCGCCGATTTTGCTGCACCCAATGCCCAGCCATTTTCCAGAGAGTTATGCCAGAACTGTGCCAGTGTTGTGCCTGGGGCACGAGGACGCCAACGCGTACGCGTGGTTGACGCGTACGCGTCGATTGGCAAATGTTTAATCCACGCGTTAGCGTGCATGACGCTTGCGCGTCGATGAAGTTTTGAGGCCATTCACGCGTGCGCGTGGAGTGCGCGTACGCGTGGACCTGTTTTCATCCCAAAGTTGATTTTTGAGTTTTAAAAGCCAAATTTCATACTTCTAAGCCTCCGATCTCACCACTCATATCTTAAATCAATATGACATGCCTAGCTATTAAAAAGGGGCTAGGGAATGAGGTAACTTGCGAGTGAAGCAAGGGGAAAATGAATGATTGGTGGACGAAATTGTGATCACTATTCTTTGTACTTGTATGGATTTATTCAATAATTGTCTTTATTTGAATTCACAACTCCGTTCAACTAACCAGCAAGTGTACTGGGTCGTCCAAGTAATAAACCTTACGTGAGTAAGGGTCGATCCCGCAGAGATTGTTGGTATGAAGCAAGCTATGGTCATCTTGTAGATCTCAGTTAGTGAGTGGAATCATAGAGTCAAATGGAATTAAATTGGATAAATAAAATAAATAAAAGGGATCGAATACTTATGTAGATTCATTGGTGGGAATTTCAGATAAGCATATGGAGATACTGTATGGCTCAAGGACGCCTGCTTTCCTACTGCTTCAACTCAATCTTTCTTACTCCTTTCCATGGCAAGCTGTGTATAGGGGTTCACCATCAGCGGTGGCTACTTTCAATCCTCTCGGGAAAATGATCCTATGCGGCTGTCACTCGCACGGCTAATCGTCTGGAGGCATCACCCATGGTTGATGGCTACATCCCATCCTCGCAGTGAAAACTATGCTCACGCACTCTGTCACAGTACGGCTAATCACTGGTTGGTTCCTGCGCTTACTGGAATAGAATCCCTTGATTCTTTTGCGTCTGTCACTAACGCCCAGCACTTGCAAGTTTGAAGCACGTCACAGTCATTCATTACCGGAATCCTACTCGGAATACCACAGACAAGGTGAGACTTTCCAGATTCCCAGGATCCTACTCGGAATACCACAGACAAGGTGAGACTTTCCGGATCCTCATAAATGCCGCCATCCATCTAGCTTATACCACGAAGATTCTGTTGGGGAATCTAAGAGATACACATTCAAGCTCGGTTGCATGTAGAACGGAAGTGGTTGTCAATCACGTGCGTTCATAAGTGAGAATGATAATGATCGTCACTTTCATCATTACACTCATCATGTTCTTGGGTACGAATGAATATCTTGGAATAAGAATAAGAGAGATTTGAATAAAAGAAAATAGAATTGCATTAATACTTGAGGTACAGCAGAGCTCCACACCCTTAATCTATGGTGTGCAGAAACTCCACCGTTGAAAATACATAAGTAAAAGAGGTTCAGGCATGGCCGAATGGCCAGCCCTCTCCATGATCAAGTGACCGAATGATCAAGAGATTAAACTGTCAAAAGATGTCTAATACAATAGATAAATGTTCTATTTATAATAAACTAGCTCCTAGGGTTTACATGAGTAAGTAATTGATGCATAAATTCACTTCCGGGGCCCACTTGGTGTATGTTTGGGCTAAGCTTGATCAATCCACGAGCTAAGGCTTCTCTTGGAGTTGAACTCCAAGTTATGACGTGTTTTGGGCGTTCAACTCCGGATCATGACGTTTTTCTGGCGTTTAACTCCAGACAGCAGCATGTACTCGGCGTTCAACGCCAAGTTACGTCATCATTCTTCGAATAAAGTATGAACTATTATATATTGCTGGAAAGCCCTGGATGTCTACTTTCCAACGCTGTTGAGAGCGCGCCAATTGGAGTTCTGTAGCTCCAGAAAATCCACTTCGAGTGCAGGGAGGTCAGATTCCGACAGCATCAGCAGTCCTTTTGTCAGCCTTCTTCAGAGTTTTGCTCAAGTCCCTCAATTTCAGCCAGAATTTACCTGAAATCACAGAAAAACACACAAACTCATAGTAAAGTCCAGAAATGTGAATTTAGCATAAAAACTAATGAAAACATCCCTAAAAGTAGCTCAAACTTACTAAAAACTATCTAAAAACAATGCCAAAAAGCGTATAAATTATCCGCTCATCACAACACCAAACTTAAATTGTTGCTTGTCCCCAAGCAACTGAAAATCAATTAGGATAAAAAGAAGAGAATATACTATAAATTCCAGAATATCAATGAATATTAATTTAATTAGATGAGCGGGACTTGCAGCTTTTTGCTTCTGAACAGTTTTGGCATCTCACTTTTTCCTTTGTAGTTTAGAGTGATTGGCGTCTCTGGGAACTTAGAATTTTGGATAGTGTTATTGACTTTCCTAGTTAAGCATGTTGATTCTTGAACACAGCTACTTATGAGTCTTGGCCATGGCCCTAAGCACTTTGTCTTCCAGTATTACCACCGGATACATAAATGCCACAGACACATAACTGGGTGAACCTTTTCAGATTGTGACTCAGCTTTGCTAGAGTCCCCAGTTAGTGGTGTCCAGAGCTCTTAAGCACACTCTTTTGCTTTGGATCACGACTTTAACCACTCAGTCTCAAGCTTTTCACTTGGACCTTCATGACACAAGCACATGGATAGGGACAGCTTGATTTAGCCGCTTAGGCCTGGATTTTATTTCCTTGGGCCCTCCTATCCATTGATGCTCAAAGCCTTGGATCCTTTTTACCCTTGCCTTTTGGTTTTAAGGGCTATTGGCTTTTTCTACTGCTCCTTCTTTTTCTTTCTATTTTTTTTCGCCACTTTTTTTTTTTCGCAAGCTTCCTTTTTCACTGCTTTTTCTTGCTTCAAGAATTAATTTCATGATTTTTCAGATCATCAATAACATTTCTCTTTGTTCATCATTCTTTCAAGAGCCAACAATTTTAACACTCATAAACAACAAGATCAAAAATATGCACTGTTCAAGCATTCATTCAGAAAACAAAAAGTATTGCCACCACATCAATATAATTAAATTAAATTCAAGGATAAATTTGAAATTCATGTACTTCTTGTTCTTTTGAATTAAAACATTTTTCATTTAAGAGAGGTGAAGGATTAATGGATTTTATTCATAGCTTTAAGGCATGGTTACATACTAATGATCATGAAGTAGAGACACAAAACATAGATAAACACAACATTAAAAACCGAAAACAGAAAGAAATAAAGAACAAGGAATGAATCCACCTGAGTGAGGGTGGCGCCTTCTTAAAGGTCCAATGGTGCTTTTTGAGCTCCTCTATGTCTCTTCCTTGCTTCTGTTGAATGATTCCTAGTAATTTTGGTGTTGCTACCCTTAGTTGCTTCCAATATTTGTGTGGAGGATAACTTATTCCCTGAGGTATCTCAGGGATCTCTTGATTTGCAGCCACATGTTCTACCACTGAGCTATGACGGCTTATAGTCTTTCCATCTCCCAAGACTCAGAGGTGGAAGCTTTTGTTTTCCCTTTGAGGTTTCTCTGGCTTTAGGTGCCATTAATGGTAATGGAAAAGCAAAAAAGCTATGCTTTTACCACACCAACTTAAAATATTGCTCGCCCTTGAGCAAGAAAGAAAAGAAGAGAAGAAGAAGAAGAAGAAGAAGAAGAGAATGGAGGTGAGTGAGGGGAGATGGATTCGGTTATATGGGTGGGATTGGGTGGGAAAGAGAAGTTGAATTGTAAAGGTAGGTGAGGTGTATGGGGAAGAGTGGATAGATGTAGGTGGTGAATGAAAAATAGAAGGGATGACCATGAATGGAAAGAGAGAGGGCGAGGTAGGTGGGGATCCTGTGGGGTCCACAGATCCTGAGGTGAAAAGAAATACCATTCCTTCACCATATAGGCATGTAAAATGCCTTCGTGCATCATTCTGGCGTTTAAACGCCCATTGGTGCACGTTCTGGGCGTTCAACGCCCATGTAATGCATGTTTCTGGCGTTGAACGCCAGTTTCATGCTTGTTACTGGCGTTCAGCGCCAGTTTGTCCTCTCTGGGCACATTCCTGGTGTTCAGCGCCAGGATGTTGGTTGTTTCTGGCGTTCAGCGCCAGAATGGTGCTCTGTTCTGGCGTTGAACGCCGGCCAGATGCACCTTACTGGTGTTGAACGCCAGCCCGTGCGTCCTCCAGGGTGAAAAAATTTTTTCTTCTGTTTTTGACTCTGTTTTTAATTTTTTTGATTTTTTTCGTGACTCCTCATGATCATGTACCTAATAAAACACAAAATAACAATAAAATAAAAATTAGATAAATAAAATTGGGTTGCCTCCCAACAAGCGCTTCTTTAATGTCAATAGCTTGACAGTGGCTCTCATGGAGCCACAAGATGATCAGGTCAATGTTAGTGTGTAGTCCCAACACCAAACTTAGAGTTTGGATATGGGGTCTGAACACCAAACTTAGAGTTTGGTTGTGGCTTCACAACACCAAACTTAGAGTTTGACTGTGTGGGCTCTTCTTGACTCTGAACTGAGAGAAGCTCTTCATGCTTACTCTCTTTTGTCACAGAGGGATGGCCATGTGCCTTAAACACAAGGTAGTCCCCATTCAATTGAAGGACTAACTCACCTCTGTTGACATCTATCACAGCTCCTGCTGTGGCTAGGAAAGGTCTTCCAAGGATGATGCAATCATCCTCTTCCTTCCTAGTGTCTAAGATTATGAAATCAGTAGGGATGTAAAGGCCTTCAACCTTTACTAACACGTCCTCTACTATTCCATAGGCTTGTCTCAATGACTTATCTGCCAATTGCAATGAGAACAAGGCAGGTTGTACCTCAATGATCCCCAGCTTCTCCATTATAGAGAGTGGCATAAGATTTATCCCTGACCCTAGATCACATAGAGCTTTTTCAAAGCTCATGGTGCCTATGGTGCAAGGTATTAAGAACTTGCCAGGATCTTGTTTCTTTTGAGGTAGAGTTTTCTGAATCCAAGTATCCAGTTCATTAATGAGCAAGGGAGGTTCACTTTCCCAAGTCTCATTACCAAACAACTTGGCATTCAGCTTCATGATAGCTCCTAAGTATTGAGCAATTTGCTCTCCAGTCACATCTTCATCCTCTTCAGAGGAAGAATAGTCTTCAGAGCTCATGAATGGCAGAAGGAGATTTAATGGAATCTCTATGGTCTCTAGATGGGCCTCAGATTCCTTTGGATCCTTAATAGGAAACTCCTTTTTTCTTGAAGGACGTCCCAGGAGGTCTTCCTCACTAGGATTTTCGTCCTCCTCCTCCCTGGTGCATTCGGCCACTTTGATTAAATCAATGGCCTTGCACTCTCCTTTTGGATTCTCTTCTGTATTGCTTGGGAGAATACTGGGAGGAGTTTCAATAACTTTCTTACTCAGCTGGCCCACTTGTGCCTCCAAATTTCTAATGGAGGATCTTGTTTCATTCATGAAACTGAAAGTGGCTTTTGACAGATCAGAGACTATATTGGCTAAATTAGAAGTGTTTTGTTCTGAATTCTCTGTCTGTTGCTGAGAAGATGATGGATATGGCTTACTATTGCTCAGCCTATTGCGTCCACCATTGTTAAAGCCTTGTTGAGGCTTTTGTTGATCCTTCCAGGAGAAATTTGGATGATTTCTCCATGATGGGTTATAGGTGTTTCCATAAGGTTCACCCATGTAATTAACCTCTGCCATGGCAGGGTTCTCAGGATCATAAGCTTCTTCAGAAGCTGCCTCTCTAGTGCTGTTGGATGCATGTTGCAATCCATTCAGATTTTGAGAGATGATGTTGACCTGTTGAGTCAACATTTTGTTCTGAGCCAATATGGCATTCAGAGCATCAATTTCAAGAACTCCTTTCTTCTGAGGTATCCCATTATTCACAGAATTCCTCTCAGAGGTGTACATGAACTGGTTGTTTGCAATCATGTCAATGAGTTCTTGAGCCTCTTCAGGCGTTTTCTTCAGGTGAATAGATCCACCTGCAGAATGGTCCAGTGACATTTTCGAAAATTCAGAGAGACCATAATAGAATATATCTAATAGGGTCCATTCTGAAAACATGTCAGATGGACATCTTTTGGTCAGCTGCTTGTATCTTTCCCAAGCCTCATAGAGGGATTCACCATTTTTTGTTTGAAGGTTTGAACATCCACTCTCAGCTTGCTCAGCTTTTGAGGAGGAAAGAATTTATCCAAGAAGGCAGTGACCAGCTTATCCCAGGAGTCCAGGCTATTCTTAGGTTGTGAATCCAACCATATTCTAGCTCTGTCTCTTACAGCAAAAGGGAAAAGCATGAGTCTGTAGACTTCAGGATCAACTCCATTCGTCTTTACAGTCTCACAGATCTGCAAGAACTCAGTTAAAAACTGATAAGGATCTTCAGATGGAAGTCCATAAAACTTGCAGTTTTGTTGCATCAAGGCAACTAGCTGAGGTTTCAGCTCAAAGTTATTGGCTCCAATGGCAGGAATGGAGATGCTTCTTCCATCAAACTTGGATGTTGGCTTTGTGAAGTCACCAAGCATTCTCCTTGCATTATTATTATTATTATTTTCGGCTGCCATCTCCTTCTCTTGTTCGAAAATTTCTGAAAGGTTATTTCTGGATTGTTGTAATTTAGCTTCTCTTAATTTTCTCTTCAGAGTCCTTTCAGGTTCTGGATCAACTTCAACAAGAGTGCCCTTTTCCCTGTTCCTGCTCATATGAAAGAGAAGAAAACAAGAAAAGAAAGAGGAATCCTCTATGTCACAGTATAGAGATTCCCTTATGTTAGTAGAAGAAGAAAGGGGTATAAGAAAGAAGAAGGATGGATTCGGATTTTTGGATGAGGAGAGGTGAAGAGAAGTGTTAGTAATTAAATAATTAAATAGTAGAAGAAAAGAGAAGGAAGATTTCGAAAATAATTTTTGAAAAAGAGGTTAGTAATTTTCGAAAATCAAAGACAAAATATAATTAAAATTAAAATTTAAAACAAAAAGAATTTTTTGAAAAAGAGAGGGAGAATTTTCGAAAATTAGAGAGGGAAAAGTAGTTAGGTGGTTTTGAAAAAGATAAGAAACAATCAAAAAGTTAGTTAGTTGATTGAAAAAGATTTGAAATCAAATTTTGAAAAAGATAAGAAGATAAGAAGTTAGATAAGATATTTTGAAATTAAATTTTGAAAAAGATAAAATTTTGAAAAAGATAAGATAAAAGATAAAAAGATTTAATTTTAAAATTGACTTAACTAACAAGAAACTACAAGATAAGATTCTAGAACTTAAAGATTGAACCTTTCTTAACAAGAAAGTAACAAACTTCAAATTTTTGAACCAATCACATTAATTGTTAGCTAATTTTCGAAAATATGATATATAAAGATAAGAAAAAGATTTTGAAAATATTTTGAAAAAGATTTTTGAAATTTTCGAAATTTATAAAAAAATGAAAAAGATATGACTTTTGAAAAAGATTTTGAAAAGATAAGATTTTTAAAATTGAAATTTTGACTTGACTTGTAAGAAACAACTAATTTTAAAAATTTTTGACCAAGTCAACCCAGAATTTCGAAAATTTGGAGGAAAATAAGGAAAAGATATTTTTTGATTTTTGAATTTTTAAAGAAAAACACAAAAATGACCCAAAACATGAAAATTTTGGATCAAGACACAAGATGCATGCAAGAATGCTATGAATGTCAAGATGAACACCAAGAACACTTTGAAGATCATGATGAACATCAAGACATAATTTTGAAAAATTTTTTATGCAAAGAAAACATGCAAGACATCAAACTTAGAAATCTTTAATGCATGGAAAATATGAATGCAAAAGTGCTCATGAAAAACAACAAAAGACACAAAACAAGAAATCATCAAGATCAAACAAGAAGACTTGTCAAGAACAACTTGAAGATCATGAAGAACACTATGAATGCATGAAATTTTCGAAAAAATGCAAGAAAAATTTTAAAAGCATGCAATTGACACCAAACTTAAAAATTGACTCAAGACTCAAACAAGAAACACAAAATATTTTTGGTTTTTATGATTTTATGATTTTTTTTGTATTTTTATTATTTTTTTTTCGAAAATATTTTTGGAAAAACAAAAAATAAAAGAAAAATTTTTGAAAAATATTTTTGAAAAGAAAATTACCTAATCTGAGCAACAAGATGAACCGTCAGTTGTCCATACTCGAACAATCCCCGGCAACGGCGCCAAAAACTTGGTGGACGAAATTGTGATCACTATTCTTTGTACTTGTATGGATTTATTCAATAATTGTCTTTATTTGAATTCACAACTCCGTTCAACTAACTAGCAAGTGTACTGGGTCGTCCAAGTAATAAACCTTACGTGAGTAAGGGTCGATCCCACAGAGAATGTTGGTATGAAGCAAGCTATGGTCATCTTGTAGATCTCAGTTAGTGAGTGGAATCATAGAGTCAAATGGGATTAAACTGGATAAATAAAATAAATAAAAGGGATAGAATACTTATGTAGATTCATTGGTGGGAATTTCAGATAAGCATATGGAGATACTGTATGGCTCAAGGACGCCTGCTTTCCTACTGCTTCAACTCAATCTTTCTTACTCCTTTCCATGGCAAGCTGTGTATAGGGGTTCACCATCAGTGGTGGCTACTTTCAATCCTCTCGGGAAAATGATCCTATGCGGCTGTCACTCGCACGGCTAATCGTCTGGAGGCATCACCCATGGTTGATGGCTACATCCCATCCTCGCAGTGAAAACTATGCTCACGCACTCTGTCACAGTACGGCTAATCACTGGTTGGTTCCTGCGCCTACTGGAATAGAATCCCTTGATTCTTTTGCGTCTATCACTAACGCCCAGCACTTGCAAGTTTGAAGCACGTCACAGTCATTCATTACCGGAATCCTACTCGGAATACCACAGACAAGGTGAGACTTTCCGGATTCCCAGGATCCTACTCGGAATACCACAGACAAGGTGAGACTTTCCGGATCCTCATAAATGCCGTCACCCATCTAGCTTATACCACGAAGATTCTGTTGGGGAATCTAAGAGATACACATTCAAGCTCGGTTGCATGTAGAACGAAAGTGGTTGTCAATCACGTGCGTTCATAAGTGAGAATGATAATGATCGTCACTTTCATCATTACACTCATCATGTTCTTGGGTACGAATGAATATCTTGGAATAAGAATAAGAGAGATTTGAATAAAAGAAAATAGAATTGCATTAATACTTGAGGTACAGCAGAGCTCCACACCCTTAATCTATGGTGTGCAGAAACTCCACCGTTGAAAATACATAAGTAAAAGAGGTTCAGGCATGGCCGAATGGCCAGCCCTCTCCATGATCAAGTGACCGAATGATCAAGAGATTAAACTGTCAAAAGATGTCTAATACAATAGATAAATGTTCTATTTATAATAAACTAGCTCCTAGGGTTTACATGAGTAAGTAATTGATGCATAAATTCACTTCCGGGGCCCACTTGGTGTATGTTTGGGCTGAGCTTGATCAATCCACGAGCTAAGGCTTCTCTTGGAGTTGAACTTCGAGTTATGACGTGTTTTGGGCGTTCAACTCCGGATCATGACGTTTTTCTGGCGTTTAACTCCAGACAGCAGCATGTACTTGGCGTTCAACGCCAAGTTACGTCGTCATTCTTCGAATAAAGTATGGATTATTATATATTGCTGGAAAGCCCTGGATGTCTACTTTCCAACGCCGTTGATAGCGCGCCAATTGAAGTTCTGTAGCTCCAGAAAATCCACTTCGAGTGCAGGGAGGTCAGATTCCGACAGCATCAGCAGTCCTTTTGTCAGCCTTCTTCAGAGTTTTGCTCAAGTCCCTCAATTTCAGCCAGAATTTACCTGAAATCACAGAAAAACACACAAACTCATAGTAAAATCCAGAAATGTGAATTTAGCATAAAAACTAATGAAAACATCCCTAAAAGTAGCTCAAACTTACTAAAAACTATCTAAAAACAATGCCAAAAAGCGTATAAATTATCCGCTCATCAATGATCATTGAGGATCAAGCATGATTATGTGAGATGCGGAGGATGGTGGTGGAAGTGCTGGTTATGCCATTGGCTGAAGGGCCATAATTGTTTATATATTGGCTGGTTCTGGATTGAACCGTGAGCCGGAATAGCTGTGTATGCTATGAATATTGGCTGGTTATGGATTTAACCGTGAGCCGGAATATGCAAGTTTATGGATGTTGATCCATGGATGAGATTCATGCAAGTTTATGCT
Source organism: Arachis hypogaea (assembly GCF_003086295.3). Classification (NCBI taxonomy): domain Eukaryota; kingdom Viridiplantae; phylum Streptophyta; class Magnoliopsida; order Fabales; family Fabaceae; genus Arachis; species Arachis hypogaea. The sequence continues at coordinate 25,333,389 of NC_092041.1, read as the reverse complement.
GAATTATTGATAATTGTGATTTGCACTTCCACTATCGGAGATACGAGTATCCTTGGGTAGTAGCAGTGGCTAGCCACCATGTGCTCCAGGTTGAGACTTGATACTCTTTTGACCCTATGTCATAAGTGTGGCCGGGCACTGTGAAAGACCCGGATGAGCTCGCCCCCGTAAATATTCACCAGTGAGGGTGATGGATATAGATCATGATTATGATCAAGTTTATGATGAGTATAACTCGAGTTGGGGACGCATGACAGAGGGACAGTCCAATGGTTAGCTACCAGGACTTGTCGGGTTGGCTCTATAACCGACAGATGATATCATCAGCCACTAGGGACAGGCATTCATCATATGCATATTATGTGAATTGTTTGAGATTGCCTATTTGACTGCACATTACTTGCTAATTGTCTAAATGCCTTACTTGTTCCTAATTGTATATTTCTTGTCTGATATAACTGTGTTTGCTATATTATACTCCTGCTGGTGGTTGGGAGGTCTGAAGGAATTGGAAAGGGAAGTATTAGTTAGACTGAAGTATCTTTAGTCAGATGCCCTTTATGGTTTAGCTTGTTTATAAGCTTTGATATTATCTGGAGGAAGTTCTAGGATTGCCTTTGGCTTTCCTCCATTATTATGTATTATATATGTGGAAGCTGTTACCATGCTGGGGACCTCTGGTTCTCACCCATGCGGATTTTGTGGTTTTCAGATGCAGGACGTGAGGTTTCCCGCTGAGGCATGCTGGAGACTTCTATTTTTGTGAAGATCCTTTGTTCTCGGGGCTATGTTTTGGTTTATATGTTTTGCTTAGATACTTTTATCTCCATTAAATAATATAAACTGTGATGACTCCTCTTATGGGAGATTTTGGAGAATAGGTTTTATGTATTTGTGTCCCTTTGGGTTTCCTTTGGGGTTTTCCTTATTTTTTTTATCATATGTATATATTGCTATGCTCGGACCGGTTATCTTCGCAGCCGGATCTTGAGTCTTGATATTCCTGTTTTTGACACTCCTTTGTATATATATAACCATGCGTTGGTTATCCTCGTTCGTTTTGATCGGAGTGTTGCGCTTTCGAGTTGCGGTTTTTGTTTACCCCTTTTTCTACAAAGGCTCCTAGTTATAATCAATCATTCATACTACTATACGTACTAAATTTTTATTTTAGAGGTCGTAATACCTTGCCATCTCTGAATTATGACTTAAGCATAAGACTCTGTATGGTAGGGTGTTACATATATTATGGCAGAAAGTCAAAATTTAGTCATAATTCAGAGGAGTTCTATAAGAAGTACTTTCCGACTTCTGCTAGGACGGCCAAGGAACTTGAATTGTTACAACTGAAGCAGGGTACTATGTCCATATCAGAGTATACTGACAAGTTTGAGGAGCTGTTCAGGTTCTCTCGTATGTGCCAAGAGACTCCGGTGGAATATGAGGAATGGAAGTGTGTTAAGTATGAAGGAGGACTCCGGAGTGATATCTTTAGTTCAGTGGGACCAATGGAGATTAGGACTTTCTCCGAGTTGGTAAACAAGTGTAGGGTTGCTGAAGAGTGTGTGAAGAGGGCAACCGCTGAGAAAGGGAGTCAAAAGGGATCATTCCCACAGAACCGAGGGAAGAGCTTTGCACCTAGAGGTCCGTCTTTCAAGAGGGGAAGCTCTTTTAGGAGGCCCAACAACAACAACAACTCCCAAGGGAAGAAGTTTGGGAAGCAGCCTCAGAATGATCAAGCTTGTACTAGGTGTGGAAGTCACCATTCGGGAATACCATGCAAGGCCGGATGGGGTTTGTGCTACACTTGTGGAAAGGTGGGGCATAAAGCCGCAAATTGTCCTGAGAGGCAGAAACAAGGTGCTGAGAAAGCACAACAGACGGGTCGGGTGTTCACTACTTCAGCTGTAGGAGCTGAGGGATCCGAGACACTTATTCGAGGTAACTGTGAAATGGCTGGTCAAACTTTAAATGCTTTATTTGATTCTGGAGCATCGCATTCATTCATTGCATTTGAGAAAGCCCATGAGTTAGGATTGAAGATTGTAACTTTAGGTTATGATCTAAGAGTGTACAATGCTACCCATGAAGCCATGGTAACTAGGCTAGGATGCCCGGAAGTTTCCTTTAGGTTCAAGCAGCGTGATTTTATTCATAATTTAGTCTGCTTACCGATGATTGGTCTTGATCTTATCTTGGGATTGGACTGGTTATCTAAGAACCATGTTCTGCTAGATTGTTCTACAAAGTCGGTGTACTTTATGCCGGAAGATACTGAAGGGCCAGTCGTGGTGAATAATTATTACTTGAATTCGATGATGGTGAACTGTTCCGGAACCGAATGTCAGGGTATCCTGTTGTTAGCCGCGGGTGTTTCGGGTGATGATCAAAGGTTGGAACAGATTCCGGTTGTGTGTGAGTTTCTGGAAGTGTTTTCCGATGATATTGATGAGTTTCCACCTAACCGAGAGGTTGAGTTTGCTATTGAATTGGTGCCCGGGGCGGGACCAATCTCAAGTGCTCCTTATAGGATGTCACCGTTAGAGATGAACGAGCTAAAGTCTCAGTTAGAGGATTTGTTGGGAAAGAATTTTATACGACCAAGTGTATCTCCGTGGGGTGCTCCAGTGTTACTGGTGAAGAAGAAGGATGGGAGTATGCGGCTCTGTGTGGATTACAAGCAGTTGAACAAGGTTACAATAAAGAATAAGTACCCATTGCCGAGAATTGATGATCTCATGGATCAGTTACAAGGAGCTGGAGTTTTCTCCAAGATCGATTTGCGATCCGGTTATCACTAGATAAGGGTGAGGAGTGAGGATATTCCTAAGACCGCTTTTAGGACTCGTTATGGTCATTACGAGTACACTGTAATGTCTTTCGGGTTGACAAACGCTCCAGCAGTGTTCATGGATTACATGAATAGAGTTTTCCGTCCGTTTCTGGATAAATTAGTTGTTGTCTTCATTGATGACATACTGATTTATTCCAAGACTGAAGAAGAGCATGTGGAACACTTGAGGACCGTGTTACAGATTCTAAAGGAGAAGAAACTTTATGCAAAACTGTCTAAGTGTGAGTTTTGGAAGAGTGAGGTGAAGTTTTTGGGCCACGTGGTGAGTAAGAAGGGAATAGCCGTAGATCCAACTAAGGTGGAAGCTGTGATGGATTGGAAGCAACCAACCACCGTAACAGAGATAAGGAGTTTTCTGGGTTTAGCTGGCTATTACCGAAGGTTTATCAAAGGCTTTTCACAGATAGCTTTGCCAATGACAAAGTTAACCCGCAAAGACACTCCGTTTGTTTGGACTCCTGAATGCGAGGAGAGCTTTCAGACATTGAAGAAAAAGTTGACCACCGCACCTGTGTTAGTGTTACCTGAGCCGAACGAGCCATTTGAGGTGTATTGTGATGCCTCATTGAAGGGTTTAGGGTGCGTGCTGATGCAGCATCATAATGTGGTGGCGTATGCCTCACGACAGTTGAGACCTCATGAAGTTAGTTACCCTACGCACGATTTGGAACTCGCTGCGGTTGTGTTTGCCTTGAAGGTGTGGAGGCATTATCTCTATGGGGTTAAGTTCCAAGTTTTCTCTGATCATAAGAGCTTGAAGTACCTCTTTGATCAGAAAGAGCTTAATATGAGGCAGAGAAGGTGGATGGAATTGTTGACGGACTACGACTTTGAGTTGCAATACCATCCGGGAAAAGCGAATGTAGTGGCGGATGCTTTAAGTCGAAAGTCATTATATGCGGCTTGGATGATGCTTCAAGAGGAGAAGTTGCTCAAGGGATTTGAGAGTCTGAAAATTGGTGCTCGAGAAGTATCCGGAACTTTGTGTTTGAGCCGATTAGAGATCTCAAGTGATTTTAAGTCCGAACTCCTAAAGGCTCATCAAAATGATGAAGCGTTATGGAAGGTGTTACTGGCTATTGAGCAAGGAAAACAATGTAGAGTGTCGGAAGAAAAAGATGGGTTATGGAGATTCAAGGGTAGGATCATTGTGCCGGATGTTGGCACTTTGAGGCAAGATATTTTAAAGGAGGCACACAAAAGCGGATTCTCCATTCACCCGGGAAGTACTAAGATGTACCATGATTTAAAGGCAATGTTCTGGTGGCCGGGTATGAAGAATGATGTGGCGGAATATGTTTCAAAGTGCTTAACTTGTCAAAAGGTAAAGATTGAACATCAAAGACCTTCCGGGATGTTGCAACCTTTAGAGATTCCACAATGGAAGTGGGAAAGTATTGCAATGGACTTTGTGTCGGGATTGCCAAGGACTAGGGCTGGTTTTGATGCTATTTGGGTGAATGTGGACCGACTGACGAAGTCAGCTCACTTTTTACCCATTCGGATGACTTACACCCTTGAGGAGTTAGCACGGTTATACATAAAGGAGATTGTGAGACTTCATGGTGTACCTGCTACTATAATCTCTGACAGAGATCCTCGTTTCACTTCAAGGTTTTGGGGTGCATTTCAGAAAGCTTTTGGAACCCGATTAAGCTTGAGCACGGCTTACCATCCTCAAACAGATGGTCAATCCGAGAGGACGATCCAAATACTAGAGGATATGTTGAGAGCTTGTGTTTTGGACCAACCAGCGAGTTGGGATCGGTATATGCCATTGGTGGAGTTTGCATACAATAATAGTTATCATGCGAGCATCGGAATGGCTCCGTATGAGGCCTTGTATGGGAGGAAATGTCAATCTCCGCTATGTTGGTATGAAACTGGAGAGAAAAGCTTGTTAGGGCCAGAAATGATAGCTGAGACTACTGAACAAGTCAAGAAAATCCATGATAGGATGCTTACAGCGCAGAGTCGTCAAAAGAGTTACGCCGATCAGAGGCAAAAGCCCTTAGAATTTGAGGAAGGAGACCATGTCTTCCTTAAGGTTACTCCGACCACGGGAGTAGGTAAGGCGATTAAAGCAAAGAAGTTGAATCCTCGATACATTGGTCCATTTCAAATCCTGGAGAGGGTTGGACCGGTGGCATATCGGATGGCTCTACCACCTCATCTTTCGAACCTGCACGACGTGTTTCACGTGTCGCAGCTTCGGAAGTACATCCTTGATGCTAGCCATGTGTTAGAACCTGAGTCGTTTCAGTTAAGAGAAGATTTGACGCTTCCAGTGGCTCCAGTCAGAATTGATGATACTACTATCAAACGGTTGCGTGGAAAAGAGGTTTCATTAGTCAAAGTGGCATGGAGTCGAGGCGGTGTTGAGGAACACACTTGGGAACTTGAGTCGGAGATGCGAACGGACTATCCGCATTTATTCTCAGGTAATTGCATTTTGAATTTTGTGGGCAAAATTCCCAATTAGGTGGGTAGAATGTAAAACCCGGTTAATTAACGGCTAATTAACCCATAAATGAGAATTTATTCTGGAAAGCCTAAAATGTGATTTTTATGGCTAAATATGATAGAGGAGATTGAGACGAGAATTTCGGTACCAATTTTATAGAATTCGGACCAAGATTGGACCAAACGGGCCAAACCGGGCCAATTGGACCCAAAGTGGGCCCTTGGCCCAACATAACTAAACCAAAACCCTAGTTTTCAGCACTCTCTCTCCTCATTTGTTACACACACAAGCTGAAATTAGAGAGAAAGGGAGGAAGAACACTCTCTCAAGTTCTCTCTCTTGCTTAATCTTCAAACCACCATAACTTTTGATCTAGAGCTCCAATTGCCGCTCTGTTTGCGGCCACGTGTTCACCGCGGAGAGCTCTACAAAACCCATACAACCAATCTTGAGGTAAGCCACGTGTTTCTGTTCGAAATCTCAGCCCTTATTTTCGAGTTTCATGGGTGAAATGTTGAGATTTTGGGTTCTTTGATGTTATAGGACCCAACTCTCTTGAAGGAGAAGGTTAATCTTGTCTCCTTGGATCTTGGGTGTGGTAAGATTCTCAACCCTAGTGTATTTTGTTGTTTTATGATGTTTGGGTTTTGAGATGTTGTGTATGGGTATGATGATTGTGGCTTAGGTTGTGTATATGTGAATATTGGAGCTTGATTGGTGATTTTGAAAAGCTTGAAAAAGGGATTTGGTGGTGAAAAATCTGTTCTTGGAGGTGTTGAGGCCTTGAGAGCTTGTGGATAAGTGATTTGGAAGTGCTCCGGTGGAGCTTGGGAAAATCGGCTAAGGTATGGTTTCGGTTTCCCGTATCTAATATGTAATGTGGTAGGAAATACTTAGGCTAGAGGCCCTAAGATAGGCATTGAAATGTTGATGTTGTTGAATGATTGAGATATATGATGTGGTTATATATGTGATGATGATTAATGATGCCTTGATGGTATGATGTATGAGAAATATGCATGTTGTGATATATGATTGAGGATTGGTTATAGTTGAATTGTGGGTTGAATCATGTTGATGGTGAGTATGATGTTGATTGTGTACAATAATGATTTATTGGGATTGGCGTTGTTGGAATTGGCATGAGGAAGAGTATATGATATGTCAATATGTTTGAGTTTGAGCCACTTGGGTGTAGTGGGTTAAAATGATGAGATAGTGATTTTGTAATTTGTGGTAAAGTGTCAATGTGTGAGTTGAGGAGGCTTGATGTTGAAATTGATGTATTTTTAATTGATTTCAAAGGAAAGGGATGAAAATGGCATGTTTTGATTGATTTTGAAAAGAGTTGGAAATGGCTTGTTTTGAAACTGGCACTTTGTGGTTTTTATGAAAAACATGGATTTTTGGGCATACTTTGGCGGGACATAACTTGGACAACGGATCTCTGTTTTGTACCAAATCTTTTTAGAAATGAAATTTGATCCGGGAAGTCCATGCCGTTCGAAGAACGGGTGAAAAATGATTTAAAATGAGGAAGTTATGTCCGTTGGAAGATTGGGGTTTAAATTGGTGAATTCTGCAGCTTTTAACTTAGAAAATTTTTAGCAGAATGACCCCTTGCGCGTAGGCGCACCTGGCGCATACGCGCCGATCTTCCAGAAAGCGTCATCCACGCGTGCGCGTGATGTGCGCGGGCGCGCCGATTGTGCTGCACCCAATGCCCAGCCATTTTCCAGAGAGTTATGCCAGAACTGTGCCAGTGTTGTGCCTGGGGCACGAGGACGCCCACGCGTACGCGTGGTTGACGCGTACGTGTCGATTGGCAAATGTTTAATCCACGCGTTAGCGTGCATGACGCTTGCGCGTCGATGAAGTTTTTGAGGCCATCCGCGCGTGCGCGTGGAGTGCGCGTACGCGTGGACCTGTTTTCATCCCAAAGTTGATTTTTGAGTTTTAAAAGCCAAATTTCATACTTCTAAGCCTCCGATCTCACCACTTATATCTTAAATCATTATGATATGCCTAGCTATGAGAGAAGGAGCTAGTGGATGTGGTAACTTGCGAGTGAAGCAAGGAGAAAATGAATGATCATTGAGGATCAAGCATGATTATGTGAGATGCGGAGGATGGTGGTGGAAGTGCTGGTTATGCCATTGGCCGAAGGGCCGTAATTGTTTATATATTGGCTGGTTCTGGATTGAACCGTGAGCCGGAATAGCTGTGTATGCTATGAATATTGGCTGGTTCTGGATTGAACTGTGAGCCGGAATAGCTGTGTATGCTATGAATATTGGCTGGTTATGGATTTAACCGTGAGCCGGAATGGCTGATATGGATGTTGATCCATGGATGAGAATTCATGCATGTTTATGCTGAATTATTGATAATTGTGATTTGCACTTCCACTATCGGAGATACGAGTTTCCCTGGGTAGTAGCAGTGGCTAGCCACCACGTGCTCTAGGTTGAGACTTGATACTCTTTTGACCCTATGTCATAAGTGTGGCCGGGCACTGTGAAAGACCCGGATGAGCTCGCCCCCGTAAATATTCACCAGTGAGGGTGATGGATATAGATCATGATTATGATCAAGTTTATAACGAGTATAACTCGAGTTGGGGATGCGTGACAGAGGGACAGTCCAATGGTTAGCGACCAGGACTTGTCGGGTTGGCTCTATAACCGACAAGATGATATCATCAGCCACTAGGGACAGGCATTCATCATATGCATATTATGTGAATTGTTTAAGATTGCCTATTTTACTGCATATTACTTGCTATTTGTCTAAATGCCTTACTTGTTCCTAATTGTATATTTCTTGCTTGATATAACTGTGTTTGCTACTTTATACTCCTGCTGGTGGTTGGGAGGCCTGAAGGAATTGGAAAGGGAAGTATTAGTTAGACTGAAGAATCTTTAGTCAGATGCCCTTTATGGTTTAGTTTGTTTATAAGCTTTGATATTATTTGGAGGAAGTTCTAGGATTGCCTTCGGCTTTCCTCCATTATTATGTATTATATATGTGGAAGCTGTTACCATGCTGGGACCTCTGGTTTTCACCCATGCGGATTTTGTGGTTTTTCAGATGCAGGACGTGAGGTTTCCCGCTGATGCATGCTGGGGACTTCTATATTTGCGAAGATCCTTGGTTCTCGGGGCAATGTTTTGGTTTATATGTTTTGCTTAGATACTTCTATCTCCATTAAATAATACAAACTGTGATGACTCCTCTTATGGGAGATTTTGGAGAATAGGTTTTATGTATTTGCGTCCCTTTGGGTTTCCTTTGGGGTTTTCCTTATTTTATCATATGTATACATATTGCTATGCTCGGACCGGTTATCTTCGCAGCCGGATTTTGAGTCTTGATATTCCTGTTTTTGACACTCCTTTGTATTTATAATTCCGCGTTGGTTATCCTTGTTCGTTACGTTACCGATCGGAGTGTTGCGCTTTCGAGTTGCGATTTTTGTTTACCCATTTTTCTACAAAGGCATCTAGTTATAATCAATTATTCATACTACTATACGTACTAAATTTTTATTTTAGAGGTCGTAATACCTTGCCATCTCTGAATTATGACTTAAGCATAAGACTCTGTATGGTCCATTTCAGGCTATAGAGCGAGCACTGCAAGCACAAGTGGTACCTGAAGGACAGCGTGTCGAGTTTGCTACCTATATGCTTGTTGGTGAAGCGTCCCATTGGTGGCAAGGTATCCGACGTCTTCTGCAGCAGGGTGATGACTATATCACTTGGAATGTTTTCCAAGAAGAGTTCTATAAGAAGTACTTTCCGACTTTTGCTAGGACGGCCAAGGAACTTGAATTGTTACAGCTGAAGCAGGGTACTATGTCCATATCAGAGTATACTGACAAGTTTGAGGAGTTGTTCAGGTTCTCTCGTATGTGCCAAGGTACTCCGGTAGAATATGAGGAATGGAAGTGTGTTAAGTATGAAGGAGGACTCCGGGGTGATATTTTCAGTTCAGTGGGACCAATGGAGATTAGGACCTTCTCCGAGCTGGTAAACAAGTGTAGGGTTGCTGAGGAGTGTGTGAAAAGGGCAACTGCTGAGAAAGGGATTCACAGAGGATCATTCCCACAGAACCGAGGGAAGAGCTTTGCACCTAGAGGTCCGTCTTTCAAGAGGGGAAGCTCTTTCAGAAGGTCCAACAACAACAACAATTTCCAAGGGAAGAGGTTTGGGAAGCAGCCTCAGAATGATCAAGCTTGTACTAGGTGTGGAAGTCACCATCCGGGAGCACCATGCAAGGCCGGATGGGGTTTGTGCTACACTTGCGGAAAGGCGGGGTATAAAGCCGTAAATTGCCTTGAGAAGCAGAAACAAGGTGCTGGATCAGCACAACAGACTGGTCGGGTGTTCACCACTTCAGCTGTAGGAGCTGAGGGATCTGAGACACTTATTCGAGGTAACTGTGAACTGGCTGGTCAAACTTTAAATGCTTTATTTGATTCGGGAGCATCACATTCATTCATTGCATTTGAGAAAGCCCATGAGTTAGGACTGAAGATTGTAACTTTAGGTTATGATCTAAGAGTGTACAATGCTACCCATGAAGCCATGGTAACTAGGCTAGGATGCCCGGAAGTTTTCTTTAGGTTCAAGCAGCGTGATTTTATTCATAATTTAGTCTGCTTACCGATGATTGGTCTTGATCTTATCTTGGGATTGGACTGGTTATCTAAGAACCATGTTCTGCTAGATTGTTCTACAAAGTCGGTGTACTTTATGCCGGAAGATACTGAAGGGCCGGTCGTGGTGAATAATTATTACTTGAACTCGATGATGGTGAACTGTTCCGGAACCGAATGTCAGGGTATCATGTTGTTAGCCGCGGGTGTTTCGGGTGATGATCAAAGGTTGGAGCAGATTCCGGTTGTGTGTGAGTTTCCAGAAGTGTTTCTCGATGATATTGATGAGTTCCACCTAACCGAGAGGTTGAGTTTGCTATTGAGTTGGTACCTGGGGCGGGACCAATATCAAGTGCTCCTTATAGGATGTCACCGTTAGAGATGAACGAGTTAAAGTCTCAGTTAGAGGATTTGTTGGGAAAGAATTTTATACGCCCAAGTGTATCTCCGTGGGGTGCTCCAGTGTTACTGGTGAAGAAGAAGGATGGGAGTATGCGGCTCTGTGTGGATTACAGGCAACTGAACAAGGTTACAATAAAGAATAAGTACCCATTGCCGAGAATTGATGATCTCATGGATCAGTTACAAGGAGCTGGAGTTTTCTCCAAGATCGACTTGCAATCCGGTTATCACCAGATAAGGGTGAGGGGTGAGGATATCCCTAAGACCGCTTTCAGGACTCGTTATGGTCATTACGAGTACACTGTAATGTCTTTCGGGTTGACGAATGCTCCTGCAGTGTTTATGGACTACATGAATAAAATTTTTCGTCCGTTTTTGGATAAATTCGTTATTGTCTTCATTGATGACATACTGATTTACTCCAAGACTGAAGAAGAGCATGCGGAACACTTGAGGACCGTATTGCAGATTCTAAAGGAGAAGAAACTTTATGCAAAACTGTCTAAGTGCAAGTTTTGGAAGAGTGAGGTGAAGTTTTGGGTCACGTGGTGAGTAAGAAGGGAATAGCCGTAGATCCAACTAAGGTGGAGGCTGTGATGGATTGGAAGCAACCAACCACCGTAACAGAGATAAGGAGTTTTCTGGGTTTAGCTGGCTATTACCGAAGGTTTATCAAAGGCTTTTCACAGATAGCTTTGTCAATGACAAAGTTAACCCGCAAAGACACTCCATTTGTTTGGACTCCTGAATGCGAGGAGAGCTTTCAGACATTGAAGAAAAAGTTGACCACTGCACCTGTGTTAGTGTTACCCGAGCCAAATGAGCCATTTGAGGTGTATTGTGATGCTTCATTGAAGGGTCTAGGGTGCGTGCTGATGCAGCATCATAATGTGGTGGCGTATGCCTCACGACAGTTGAGACCTCATGAAGTTAGTTACCCTACGCATGATTTGGAACTCGCTGCGGTTGTGTTTGCCTTGAAGGTGTGGAGGCATTACCTTTATGGGGTTAAGTTCCAAGTTTTCTCTGACCATAAGAGCTTGAAGTATCTCTTTGATCAGAAAGAGCTCAATATAAGGCAGAGGAGGTGGATGGAATTGTTGAAGACTACGACTTTGAGTTGCATTACCATCCGGGAAAGGCAAATGTAGTGGCGGATGCTTTAAGTCGAAAGTCATTATATGCGGCTAGGATGATGCTTCAAGAGGAGAAGTTGCTCAAGGGATTCGAGAGTCTAAAAATTGGTACTCGAGAAGTATCCGGAACCTTGTGTTTGAGCCGATTAGAGATCTCAAGTGATTTTAAGTCCGAACTCCTAAAGGCTCATCAAAATGAGGAAGCGTTATGGAAGGTGTTACCGGCTATTGAGCAAGGAAAACGGTGGAGAGTGTCGGAAGAAAAAGATGGGTTATGGAGATTCAAAGGTAGGATCATTGTGCCGGATGTTGGCACTTTGAGGCAAGATATTTTAAAGGAGGCACACAAAAGCGGATTCTCCATTCACCCGGGAAGTAGTAAGATGTACCATGATTTTTAAAGGCGATGTTTTGGTGGCCGGGTATGAAGAATGATGTGGCGGAATATGTTTCAAAGTGCTTAACTTGTCAAAAGGTAATGATTGAACATCAAAGACCTTCCGGGATGTTGCAACCTTTAGAGATTCCACAATGGAAGTGGGAAAGTATTGCAATGGACTTTGTGTCGGGATTGCCAAGGACTAGGGCTGGTTTTGATGCTATCTGGGTGATTGTGGACCGACTAACGGAGTCAGCTCACTTTTTGCCCATTCAGATGACTTACACCCTTGAGGAGCTAGCACGGTTATACATAAAGGAAATTGTGAGACTTCATGGTGTACCTGCTACTATAATCTCTGATAGAGATCCTCGTTTCACTTCATGGTTTTGGGGTGCATTTCAGAAAGCTTTTGGAACCCGATTAAGCTTGAGCACGGCTTACCATCCTCAAACAGATGGTCAATCCGAGAGGACAATCCAAACACTAGAGGATATGTTGAGAGCTTGTGTTTTGGACCAACCGGTGAGTTGGGATCGGTATATGCCATTAGTGGAGTTTGCATACAATAATAGTTATCATGCGAGCATCGGAATGGCTCCGTATGAGGCCTTGTATGGGAGGAAATGTCAATCTCCGCTACGTTGGAATGAAGCTGGAGAGAAAAGCTTGTTGGGGCCGGAAATGATAGCTGAGACTACTGAACAAGTCAAGAAAATCCGTGATAGGATGCTTACGGCGCAGAGTCGTCAAAAGAGTTACGCCGATCAGTGGCGAAAGCCCTTAGAATTTGAGGAGGGAGATCATGTTTTCCTTAAGGTTACTCCGACCACGGGAGTAGGTAGGGCGATTAAGGCAAGAAGTTGAATCCTTGATACATTGGTCCATTTCAAATCCTAGAGAGGATTGGACCGGTGGCGTATCGGATGGCTCTACCACCTTCCTTCGAATCTGCACGATGTGTTTCACGTGTCGCAGCTTCGGAAGTACACTCCTGATGCTAGCCATGTGTTAGAACCTGAGTCGGTTCAGTTAAGGGAAGATTGACGCTTCCAGTGGCTCCGGTCAGAATTGATGATACTAGTATCAAACGGTTGCGTGGAAAAGAGGTTTCATTAGTCAAAGTGGCATGGAGTCGAGGCGGTGTTGAGGAACACACTTGGGAACTTGAGTTGGAGATGCGAACGGATTATCCGCATTTATTCTCAGGTAATTGCATTTGAATTTTGTGGGCAAAATTCCCAATTAGGTGGGTAGAATGTAAAACCCGATTAATTAACGGCTAATTAACCCATAAATGAGAATTTATTCTAGAAAGCCCAAATGTGATTTTTGTGGCTAAATATGATAGAGGAGATTGAGACGAGAATTTCGGTACCAATTTATAGAATTCGGGCCAAGATTGGGCCAAACGGGCCAAACCGGGCCAAACGGACCCAAAGTGGGCCCTTGGCCCAACATAACTAAACCAAAACCCTAGTTTTCAGCATTCTCTCTCCTCACTAAACACACCCACATGCTGAAAATGGAGGCCATGGAGGGAAGATCACTCTTTCAATTCTCTCCCTTGCTTAATCTTCAAACCACCATAACTTTTGATCTAGAGCTCGATTGCTGCTCCGTTTGCCGGTCACGCGTTCACCGCGGAGAGCTCTACAAAACCCATACCATCAATCTTGAGGTAAGCCACACTTTGCTGTTCGAAATTCCAGCCCTTATTTTCGAGTTTCATGGGTGAAATGTTGAGATTTTGGGTTCTTTGATGTTATAGGACCCAACTCTCTTGAAGGAGAAGGTTAATCTTGTCTCCTTGGACCTTGGGTGTGGTAAGATTCTCAACCCTAGTGTGATTTGTGATTTTATGATGTTTGGGTTTTGAGATGTTGTGTATGGTATGATGGTTGTGGCTTAGGTTGTGTATGTGTGGATATTGGAGCTTGATTGGTGATTTTGAAAAGCTTGGAAAGGGTTTGGTGGTGAAAAATCTATTTTTGGAGGTTTTGAGGCCTTGAGAGCTTGTGGATAAGTGGTTTGGAAGTGCTCCGGTGGAGCTTGGGAAAATCGGCTAAGGTATGGTTTCGGTTTCCCGTATCTAATATGTAATGTGGTAGGAAATACTTAGGCTAGAGGCCCTAAGATAGGCATTGAAATGTTCATGTTGTTGAATGATTGAGATATATGATGTGGTCATATATGTGATGATGATTAATGATGCCTTGGTGGTATGATGTATGAGAAATATGCATGTTGTGATATATGCTTGATGATTGGTTATGGTTGAATTGTGGGTTGAACCATGTTTATGGTGAGTATGATGTTGATTGTGTACAATAATGAATTATTGGGATTGGTGTTATTGGATTTGGCATGAGGAAGAGTATATGATATGTCAATATGTTTGAGTTGAGCCACTTGGGTGAAGTGGGTTAAAATGATGAGATAGTGATTTTGTAATTTGTGGTAAAGTGTCAATGTGTGAGTTGAGGAGGCTTGATGTTGAAATTGATGTATTTTGATTGATTTCAAAGGAAAGGGATGAGAATGGCATGTTTTGATTGATTTTGAAAAGAGTTGGAAATGGCTTGTTTTGAAAATGGCACTTTGTGGTTTTTATGAAAAAGATGGTTTTGGGCATACTTTGGCGGGACATAACTTGGACTACGGATCTCTGTTTTGTACCAAATCTGTTTAGAAATGAAATTGGATCCGGGATGTCCATGCCGTTCGAAGAACGGGGTGAAAAACGATTTAAAATGAGAAAGTTATGTCCGTTGGAAGATTGGGGTTTAAATTGGTGAATTCTGCAGCTTTTAACTTAGAAAATTTTAGCAGAATGACCCCTTGCGCGTGGGCGCACTTGGCGCGTGCACACCGTTCTTCCCGAAAATGCCATCCACGCGTGCGCGTGATGTGCGCGGGCGCGCCGATTGTGCTGCACCCAATGCCCAGCCATTTCCAGAGAGTTATGCCAGAACTGTGCCAGTGTTGTGCCTAGGGCACGAGGACGCCCACGCGTATGCGTGGTTGACGCGTACGCGTCGATTGGCAAATGTTTAATCCACGCGTTAGCGTGCATGATGCTTGCGCGTCGATGAAGTTTTGAGGTCATTCACGCGTACGCGTGGAGTGCGCGTACGCGTGGACCTGGTTTCATCCCAAAGTTGATTTTTGAGTTTAAAAGCCAAATTTCATACTTCTAAGCCTCCGATCTCACCACTCATATCTTAAATCAATATGACATGCCGAGCTATTAAAAAGGGGCTAGGGAATGAGGTAACTTGCGAGTGAAGCAAGGGGAAAATGAATGATCATTGAGGATCAAGCATGATTATGTGAGATGCGGAGGATGGTGGTGGAAGTGCTGGTTATGCCATTGGCCGAAGGGCCGTAATTGTTTATATATTGGCTGGTTCTGGATTGAACCGTGAGCCGGAATAGCTGTGTATGCTATGAATATTGGCTGGTTATGGATTTAACCGTGAGCCAGAATGACTGATATGGATGTTGATCCACGGATGAGAATTCATGCATGTTTATGCTGAATTATTGATAATTGTGATTTGCACTTCCACTATCGGAGATACGAGTTTTCCCTGGGTAGTAGCAGTGGCTAGCCACCATGTGCTCCAGGTTGAGACTTGATACTCTTTTGACCCTATGTCATAAGTGTGGCCGGGCACTGTGAAAGACCCGGATGAGCTCGCCCCCGTAAATATTCACCAGTGAGGGTGATGGATATAGATCATGATTATGATCAAGTTTATGATGAGTATAACTCGAGTTGGGGATGCATGACAGAGGAACGGTCCAATGGTTAGCTACCAGGACTTGTCGGGTTGGCTCTATAACCGACAGATGATATCATCAGCACTAGGACAGGCATTCATCATATGCATATTATGTGAATTGTTTGAGATTGCCTATTTGACTGACATTACTTGCTAATTGTCTAAATGCCTTACTTGTTCCTAATTGTATATTTCTTGTCTGATATAACTTGTTTGCTATATTATACTCCTGCTGGTGGTTGGGAGGTCTGAAGGAATTGGAAAGGAAGTATTAGTTAGACTGAAGATCTTTAGTCAGATGCCCTTTATGGTTTAGCTTGTTTATAAGCTTTGATATTATCTGGAGGAAGTTCTAGGATTGCCTTTGGCTTTCCTCCATTATTATGTATTATATATGTGGAAGCTGTTACCATGCTGGGGACCTCTGGTTCTCACCCATGCGGATTTTGTGGTTTTCAGATGCAGGACGTGGGTTTCCCGCTGAGGCATGCTGGAGACTTCTATTTTTGCGAAGATCCTTTGTTCTCGGGGCTATGTTTTGGTTATATGTTTTGCTTAGATACTTTTATCTCCATTAAATAATACAAACTGTGATGACTCCTCTTATGGGAGAATTTTGGAGAATAGGTTTTATGTATTTGTGTCCCTTTGGGTTTCCTTTGGGGTTTTCCTTATTTTATCATATGTATATATATGTTATGCTCAGACGGTTATCTTCGCAGCTGGATTTTGAGTCTTGATATTCCTGTTTTTGACTCTCCTTTGTATATATATATAATCACACGTTGGTTATCCTTGTTCGTTACGTTATCGATCGGAGTGTTGCGCTTTCGAGTTTGTGGTTTTTGTTTACCCCTTTTCTACAAAGGCTCCTAGTTATAATCAATCATTCATACTATTATACGTACTAAATTTTATTTTAGAGGTCGTATACCTTGCCATTTCTGAATTATGACTTAAGCATAAGACTCTGTATGTAGGGTGTTATTTATGGTATCAGAGCAGTTCATTCCTGTAAGCCTGAGGGATGGACTGACTATGCTTCTGTGCATTCTCTGTATGTGTGTTATGTGCTATTAGTATATCTGCTTGATATAATGCATAAACGTTCATGAGCATGCATTTGGGACTTTGAAGTACTAGACTTTCGATATTGAGACTGATCAACTTAATATCGATTGTTTGGTAGTATAGGAACCAGATGGCACCTCGGGATGCGGTAGAGGTAGTGCGAGAGTCGTACGAATGCTCGTGCACCGGAGAGTAACCCTAATGAGCCAGTGAACTTTATGACTGCGTTGGAGAACATGGCTGCTGCTATGCATGCCACTGCTGAGCTTTGGTAAAGATGAACAACCATGGTAATGATGGAGGTGGAGTTCAGGGCCCGATGAACTGGCAAACTTTTTGAGGCTAATCCGCCTAAGTTCAGGGAACTACTAGTCCGACTGAGGCTGATACATGGTTTAGGCTAAGAGCGAGCACTGCAAGCACAAGTGGCACCTGAAGGACAGCGTGTCGAGTTTGCTCCCTATATGCTTGTTGGTGAAGGTCCCATTGGTGGCAAGGTATCCGACGTCTTCGAGCAGGGGAGATTTCCTTGGTGCAGAAGCTAGTATCGACTGTGGGAAGTTGTGTTCGCGAGCAGGACTTGTCTATAGAGAACTGACTTTGGAGTGTCTCTTGTATGTAGGTACGGCCAAGGAATGGAAGTGTGTTAAGTATGAAGGAGGACTCCGGGGTGATATTTTCAGTTCAGTGGGACCAATGGAGATTAGGACCTTCTCCGAGCTGGTAAACAAGTGTAGGGTTGCTGAGGAGTGTGTGAAAAGGGCAACTGCTGAGAAAGGGATTCACAGAGGATCATTCCCACAGAACCGAGGGAAGAGCTTTGCACCTAGAGGTCTGTCTTTCAAGAGGGGAAGCTCTTTCAGAAGGTCCAACAACAACAACAATTTCCAAGGGAGAGGTTTGGGAAGCAGCTCAGAATGATCAAGCTTGTACTAGGTGTGGAAGTCACCATCCGGAGCACCATGCAAGGCCGGATGGGGTTTGTGCTACACTTGCGGAAAGGCGGGGCATAAAGCCGTAAATTGTCCTGAGAAGTAGAACAAGGTGCTGGAAAGGCACAACAGACTGGTCAAGTGTTCACCACTTTAGCTGTAGGAGCTGAGGTATCTGAGACACTTATTCGAGGTTACTGTGAACTGGCTGGTCAAACTTTAAATGCTTTATTTGATTCGGGAGCATCACATTCATTCATTGCATTTGAGAAAGCCCATGAGTTAGGACTGAAGATTGTAACTTTAGGTTATGATCTAAGAGTGTACAATGCTACCCATGAAGCCATGGTAACTAGGCTAGGATGCCCAGAAGTTTTCTTTAGGTTCAAGCAGCGTGATTTTATTCATAATTTTAATCTGCTTACCGATGATTGGTCTTGATCTTATCTTGGGATTGGACTGGTTATCTAAGAACCATGTTCTGCTAGATTGTTCTACAAAGTCGGTGTACTTTATGCCGGAAGATACTGAAGGGCCGGTCGTGGTGAATAATTATTACTTGAACTCGATGATGGTGAACTGTTCCGGAACCGAATGTCAGGGTATCATGTTGTTAGCCGCGGGTGTTTCGGGTGATGATCAAAGGTTGGAGCAGATTCCGGTTGTGTGTGAGTTTCCAGAAGTGTTTCCCGATGATATTGATGAGTTTCACCTAACCGAGAGGTTGAGTTTGCTATTGAGTTGGTGCCTGGGGGCGGGACCAATCTCAAGTGCTCCTTATAGGATGTCACCGTTAGAGATGAACGAGTTAAAGTCTCAGTTAGAGGATTTGTTGGG
>NC_092041.1:22390905-22558975 GCF_003086295.3 Arachis hypogaea | reverse complement strand
CCTTCAGACAGAAGGAAGGAGAATCCCTCTATGAAGCTTGGGAAAGATACAAACAATTAATCAGAAAGTGTCCTTCTGATATGCTTTCTGAATGGAGCATCATAGGTATTTTCTATGATGGTCTCTCTGAACTATCCAAAATGTCTTTGGATAGCTCTGCTGGAGGATCTCTTCATCTGAAGAAGACGCCTACAGAAGCTCAAGAGCTGATTGAAATGGTTGCAAATAACCAATTCATGTACACTTCTGAAAGAAATCCTGTGAACAATGGGACTAGTCAGAAGAAAGGAGTTCTTGAGATTGACACTCTGAATGCCATATTGGCTCAGAACAAAATATTGACTCAACAAGTCAATATGATTTCTCAAAGTCTGTCTGGAATGCAAAATGCACCAAGCAGTACTAAGGAGGCTTCATCTGAGGAAGAAGCTTATAATCCTGAGAACCCTTCAATGGAAGAGGTGAATTACATGGGAGAATCCTATGGAAACACCTATAATCCTTCATGGAGAAATCATCCAAATCTCTCATGGAAGGATCAACAGAGACCTCAACAAGGTTTCAACAATAATAATGGTGGAAGAAACAGTTTTAGCAATAGCAAGCCTTTTCCATCATCTTCTCAGCAACAGACAGAGAGTTCTAAGCAGAATACCTCTGACTTAGCAACCATGGTCTCTGATCTAATCAAAATCACTCAAAGTTTCATGACTGAAACAAGGTCCTCCATTAGAAACTTGGAGGCACAAGTGGGTCAGCTGAGCAAGAGAATTACTGAACTCCCTCCTAGTACTCTCCCAAGCAATACAGAAGAAAATCCAAAAGGAGAGTGCAAGGCCATCAACATGGCCGAATTTTGGGAGGAAGGAGAGGCAGTGAACGCCACTGAGGAAGACCTCAATGGACATCCACTGGCCTCCAATGAGTTCCCCAGTGAGGAACCATGGGAATCTGAGGCTCAAAATGAGACCATAGAGATTCCATTGGACTTACTTCTGCCATTCATGAGCTCTGATGAGTATTCTTCCTCTGAAGAGGATGAGTATGTCACTGAAGAGCAAGTTGCTAAATACCTTGGAGCAATCATGAAGCTAAATGACAAGTTATTTGGAAATGAGACTTGGGAGGATGAACCCCCTTTGCTCACCAAAGAACTGGATGACTTGTCTAGGCAGAAATTACCTCAAAAGAGACAGGATCCTGGGAAGTTTTCAATACCTTGTACCATAGGCACCATGACCTTCAAGAAGGCCTTGTGTGACTTAGGGTCAAGTGTAAACCTCATGCCTCTCTCTGTAATGGAGAAGCTAGGGATCTTTGAGGTACAAGCTGCAAAAATCTCACTAGAGATGGCAGACAACTCAAGAAAACATGCTTATGGACTTGTAGAGGATGTTCTGGTAAAAGTTGAAGACCATTACATCCCTACTGATTTCATAGTCCTAGAGACTGGGAAGTGCATGGATGAATCCATCATCCTTGGCAGACCCTTCCTAGCCACAGCAAAGGCTGTGATTGATGTTGATAGAGGAGAGTTGATCATTCAAGTGAATGAAGAATCCTTTGTGTTTGAGGCTCAAGGATATCCCTCTGTCACCATGGAGAGGAAGCATGAAGAGCTTCTCTCAAAACAGAGCCAAACAGAGCCCCCACAGTCAAACTCTAAGTTTGGTGTTGGGAGGCCACAACCAAACTCTAAGTTTGGTGTTGAACCCCCACATTCAAACTCTAAGTTTGGTGTTGGGAGGTTCCAACATGGCTCTGAGCATTTCTGAGGCTCCATGAGAGCCCACTGTCAAGCTACTGACATTAAAGAAGCGCTTGTTGGGAGGCAACCCAATGTTATATTTTGACTATTTTCCTTTGTTATTTTATGTTTTTGTAGGTTGATGATCATGAGAAGTCACAAAATCAATGAAAAAAGCAAAAACAGAATGAAAAACAAGAAGAAAAATAGCACACCCTAGAGGAAGAACTTACTGGCGTTTAAACGCCAGTAAGGCTAGCTGTTGGGCGTTTAACGCCCAGTCTGGCACCATTCTGGGCGTTTAACGCCAGAAAGGGGCACCAGACTGGCGTTAAACGCCAGAAAAGGGCAAGAAGCTGGCGTTAAACGCCAGAAATGGGCACCAGCCCGGCGTTGCATTTTTGCATGCCATTTGGTGCAGGGATGACTTTTCCTTGACACCTCAGGATCTGTGGACCCCACAGGATCCCTACCTACCCCACCACTCTCTCTCTTCTTCACCCATTCACCAATCACCTCAATACCTCTTCCCCAAAAACCCTTCACCTATCAAATCCCATCTTTCTCTTCACCACTCACATCCATCCTTCACAAAACCCCACCTACCTCACCATTCAAATTCAAACCACTTTCCCACCCAAACCCACCCTCAATTAACCGAACCCTACCCTTTCCCCACTCCTATATAAACCCTCCTTCACTCCTTCATTTTCACACAACCTAAACACCACTTCTCCCCCTTTGGCCGAACACAAAGCCATTCCCTTCTTCCTCATTTCTTCTTCTTCTACTCTCTTCTTTCTTCTTTTGCTCGAGGACGAGCAAACATTTTAAGTTTGGTGTGGTAAAAGCATTGCTTCTTGTTTTTCCATAACCATTTATGGCATCCAAGGCTGGAGAAACCTCTAGAAAGAGGAAAGGGAAGGCAAAAGCTTCTATCTCTGAGTCATGGGAGATGGAGAGATTCATCTCAAGGGTGCATCAAGACCACTTCTATGAAGTTGTGGCCTTGAAGAAGGTGATCCCCGAGGTCCCTTTTTCACTCAAAAAGAGTGAATATCCAGAGATCCGACATGAGATCCGAAGAAGAGGTTGGGAAGTTCTTACCAACCCTATTCAACAAGTCGGAATCTTAATGGTTCAAGAGTTCTATGCCAATGCATGGATCACCAAGAACCATGATCAAAGTGTGAACCCGGATCCAAAGAATTATCTTACTATGGTTCGGGGGAAATACTTGGATTTTAGTTCGGAAAATGTAAGGTTGGCATTCAACTTGCCCATGATGCAAGGAGGTGAACATCCTTACACTAGAAGGGTCAACTTTGATCAAAGGTTGGACCAAGTCCTCACAGTCATATGTGAAGAGGGCGCCCAATGGAAGAGAGATTCAAGAGGAAAGCCGGTTCAATTGAGAAGGCATGACCTCAAACCCGTGGCTAGAGGATGGTTGGAGTTTATCCAACGCTCAATCATTCCCACTAGCAACCGGTCCGAAGTTACCATAGACCGGGCTATCATGATTCATAGCATCATGATTGGAGAAGAAATAGAAGTTCATGAGGTTATATCTCAAGAACTTTATAAGGTGGCGGACAAGTCTTCTACCTTGGCAAGGTTAGCCTTCCCTCATCTCATTTGTCACCTCTATTCGGTTGGAGTTGACATAGAGGGAGACATCCCTATTGATGAGGACAAGCCCATCACTAAGAAGAGGATGGAGCACACAAGAGACCCCACTCATCATGAGATCCCTGAGATACCTCAAGGGATGCACTTTCCTCCACAAAACTATTGGGAGCAACTAAACACCTCCCTAGGAGAATTGAGTTCCAACATGGGACAACTAAGGGTGGAGCATCAAGAACACTCCATCATCCTCCATGAAATTAAAGAAGATCAAAGAATCATGAGAGAGGAGCAACAAAGACAAGGAAGAGACATTGAGGAGCTCAAGCACTCCATAGGATCTTCAAGAGGAAGAAAGAGCCGCCATCACTAAGGTGGACCCGTTCTTTAATTTCCTTGTTTTCCTGTTTTTCGAATTTTAGTGCTTATGTTTGCCTATGTTTGTGTCTTGTGATCATTAGTGTCTTAGTGTCTATGCCTTAAAGTTATGAATGTCCTATGAATCCATCACCTCTCTTAAATAAAAAATGTTCTTAATTGAAAAAGAGTAGAATTGCATGAATTCTGAATTTTATAACAGTTTAATTATTTTGATGTGGTGGCAATACTTTTGTTTTCTGAATGTATGTTTAAACAGTGCATATGTCTTTTGAATTTGTGGTTCATGAATATTGGCTCTTGAAAGAATGATGAAAAAGGAGACATGTTACTGAGGATCTGAAAAATCATAAAAATGATTCTTGAAGCAAGAAAAAAAGCAGTGAATACAAAAAAAAAATTTCGAAAAAAAAGAGAAAAAGAAAAAGAAAGAGAAAAAGAAAGAAAAAGAAAGAAATAAAGTTGTGATCCAAGGCAAAAAGAGTGTGCTTAAGAACCCTGGACACCTCTAGTTGGGGACTCTAGCAAAGCTGAGTCACAATCTGAAAGGGTTCACCCAATTATGTGTCTGTGGCATGTATGTATCCGGTGGTAATACTGGAAGACAGAGTGCTTTGGGCCACGGCCAAGACTCAATAAGTAGCTGTGTTCAAGAATCATCATACTTAACTAGGAGAATCAATAACACTATCTGGATTCTGAGTTCCTAAAGAAGCCAATCATTCTGAATTTCAAAGGATAGAGTGAGATGCCAAAACTATTCAGAGGCAAAAAGCTAAAAGCCCCGCTCATCTAATTAATACTGATCTTCATAGATGTTTTTGGAATTCATTGCATATTCTCTTCTTTTTTATCTTATTTGATTTTCAGTTGCTTGGGGACAAGCAACAATTTAAGCTTGGTGTTGTGATGAGCGGATAATTTGTACGCTTTTTGGCATTGTTTCTAGTATGTTTTTAGTATGATCTAGTTAGTTTTTAGTATATTTTTATTAGTTTTTAGTTAAAATTCACTTTTCTGGACTTTACTATGAGTTTGTGTGTTTTTCTGTGATTTCAGGTATTTTTTGGCTGAAATTGAGGGACCTGAGCAAAAATCTGATTTAGAGACTAAAAAGGACTGCAGATGCTGTTGGATTCTGACCTCCCTGCACTCGAAGTGGATTTTCTGGAGCTACGGAAGTCCAATTGGCGCGCTCTCAACGGCGTTGGAAAGTAGACATCCTGGGCTTTCCAGCAATATATGATAGTCCATACTTTGCCCAAGATTTGATGGCCCAAACCGGCGTTCAAAGTCACCCTCAGAATTCCCAGCGTTAAACGCCGGAACTGGCACAAGAATGGGAGTTAAACGCCCAAACTGGCATAAAAGCTGGCGTTTAACTCCAAGAGGAGTCTCTACACGAAAATGCTTCATTGCTCAGCCCAAGCACACACCAAGTGGGCCCGGAAGTGGATTTTTATGTCATTTACTCATCTCTGTAAACCTTAGGCTACT
The DNA here is from genome assembly GCF_003086295.3 of Arachis hypogaea. Lineage (NCBI taxonomy): Eukaryota > Viridiplantae > Streptophyta > Magnoliopsida > Fabales > Fabaceae > Arachis > Arachis hypogaea. Next base: position 22,553,724 of record NC_092041.1, on the reverse strand, counting down.
AGTTCTCTATAAGTAGGACCTTTTACTATTGTATTGAGATATCCGGGGTAGTTATCTTTGTTCTAATGCTATCTTAGATCGTTGGGAGGCTGGCCATTCGGCCATGCCTAGACCTTGTTCTTATGTATTTTCAACGGTGGAGTTTCTACACACCATAGATTAAGGTGTGGAGCTCTGCTGTACCTCGAGTATTAATGCAATTACTATTGTTCTTCTATTCAATTCCGCTTGTTCTTGTTCTAAGATATCACTTGTTCTTCAACTTGATGAATGTGATGATCCGTGACACTCATCATCATTCTCACCTATGAACGTGTGACTGACAACCACCTCCGTTCTACCTTCGATTGGGTGAATATCTCTTGGATTCCTGATACACGATGCATGGTTGATCGCCTGACAACCGAGTGCTCGCCTGACAACCGAGCCAGCCATTCCGTGAGATCAGAGTCTTCGTGGTATAGGCTAGAACTAATGGCGGCATTCAAGAGAATCCGGAAGGTCTAACCTTGTCTGTGGTATTCTGAGTAGGATTCAATGATTGAATGACTGTGACGTGCTTCAAACTCCTGAAGGCGGGGCGTTAGTGACAGACGCAAAAGAATCACTGGATTCTATTTCGGCCTGATCGAGAACCGACAGATGGATAGCCGTGCCGTGACAGGGTGCGTTGAACATTTCCACTGAGAGGATGGGAGGTAGCCACTGACAACGGTGAAACCCTTGCTTGAGCTTGCCATGGAAAGGAGTAAGAAGGATTGGATGAAGACAGTAGGAAAGCAGGGAGACGGAAGGGAAGGCATCTTCATACGCTTATCTGAAATTCCTACCAATGAATTACATAAGTATCTCTATCTTTATCTTTATGTTTTATGCGTTTATCACCATACCCATTTGAGTTTGCCTGACTAAGATTTACAAGGTGACCATAGCTTGCTTCATACCAACAATCTCTGTGGGATCGACCCTTACTCGCGTAAGGTTTATTACTTGGACGACCCAGTACACTTGCTGGTTAGTTGTGCGAAGTTGTAGTGATCACAATTTCGTCCACCATACTTCTTGTTCTTTTGAATTAAAAACATTTTTCATTTAAGAGAGGTGAAGGATTAATGGAATTATTCATAACTTTAAGACATAGTTACTAAACACTAATGATCATGAAGTAGAGACACAAAACATAAATGAACATAACATAAAAAACCGAAAAGCAGAAAGAAATAAGAACAAGGAATGAATCCACCTTAGTGGCGTCTTCTTCTTGAAGGGCCAACAATGTCCTTAAGCTCTTCTATGTCCCTTCCTTGCCTTTGTTGCTCCTCCCTCATTGCTCTTTGATCTTCTCTTATTTCATGAAGAATGATGGAGTGCTCATGATGTTCCACCCTTAATTGTTCCACATTGTAGCTCAAATCTTCTAAGGAAGTGTTGAGTTGTTCCCAATAGTTGTTGGGAGAAAAGTGCATCCCTTGAGGCATCTCATGGATTTCTTGATGATGAGCTTCCTCATGCATCTCTTGAGATCCGTGGAGGGTCTCTCTTGCTTGCTCCATCCTCTTCTTGCTGATGGGCTTATCCTCTTCAATGGGGATGTCTCCTTCTATGATAACTCCAACTGAGTAACATAGATGGCAAATAAGGTGAGGAAAAACTAGCCTTGCCATGGTGGAGGGCTTTTCGGCTATTTTGTAGATTTCATTGGATATGACTTCATGAACTTCTACTTCCTCTCCAATCATGATGCTATGAATCATGATGGCCCGATCCACAGTAACTTCAGATCGGTTGCTAGTGGGAATGATGGAGCGTTGAATGAACTCCAACCATCCCCTAGCCACAGGCTTGAGGTCCAGTCTTCTTAGTTGAACTGACTTGCCTTTGGAGTCTCTTTTCCATTGAGCTCCTTCCACACATATGTCCATTAGGACTTGGTCCAACCTTTGATTAAAGTTGACCCTTCTAGTGTAGGGGTGTACATCTCCTTGCATCATGGGCAAGTGGAACGCCAACCTCACATTCTCCGGACTAAAATCTAAGTATTTCCCCCGAACCATTGTGAGATAATTCTTTGGACTCGGGTTCATACTTTGATCATGGTTCCTAGTGATCCATGCATTGGCATAGAACTCTTGAACCATTAAGATTCCGACTTGTTGCATGGGGTTGGTTAGGACTTCCCAACCTCTTCTTCGGATCTCATGTCGGATCTCCGGATACTCATTTTTCTTGAGCTTGAAAGGGACCTTCGGGATCACCTTCTTCTTTGCCACAACATCATAGAAGTGGTCTTGATGGCTTTTGGAGATGAATCTTTCCATCTCCCATGACTCGGAGGTGGAAGCTTTTGTCTTCCCTTTTCCTTTTCTAGAGGATTCTCTGGCCTTAGGTGCCATTGATGGTAATGGAAAAACAAAAAGCTTATGCTTTTACCACACCAAACTTAAAATATTGCTCGCCCTCGAGCAAGAGAAGAAAGAAGAGAAGAAGAAGAAGAAGAAGAAAATATGGAGGAGAGTGAGAGATGGTGTTTCGGCCAAGGTGTAGAAGAGGGGGTTTGTGTTGGGTGAAAATGAAGTAGAATGGAAGGGTATATATAGGGAGGGGAGAGGGTGTAGTTTCGGTCATTTAGGGTGGGTTTGGGTGGGAAAGTGTTTTTGAATTTTGAAGGTAGGTGGGGTTTATGGGGAAGAGTGGATGGATGTGAGTGGTGAAGGGGGTAATTGGGAAGAGAGATTGAAGTTGTTGGGAAGTGTGATATGGGGAAGAGTGTTATAGGATTAGGAGGTAAGGTGGGAATATGTTAGGTGGGGATCCTGTGGGGTCCACAGATCCTGAGATGATCCTGTGGGGTCCACAGATCCTGAGGTGTCAAGGATTTACATCCCTGCACCAATTAGGCATGTAAAATGCCTTTGCACACCATTCTGGCGTTTAAACGCCGAGATGATGCACACTCTGGGCGTTCAACGCCCATGTGTAATATGTTTCTGGCGTTGAACGCCAGTTCCATGCTTGTTACTGGCGTTCAGCGCCAGCTTTCCTCAAGGCACATTCCTGGCATTCAAATGCCAGAATGTTGCTTGTTTCTGGCGTTCAGCGCCAGATTCATGCTTTGTTCTGGCGTTGAACGCCAGCCAGATGCTCCTTACTGGCGTTCAGCGCCAGGATGTCCTCCCTCCAGGGTGTGATTTTTCTTCTGCTATTTTTGATTCTGTTTTTAATTTTTATATTTTTTTTGTGACTCCACATGATCATGTACCTAATAAAACACAAAATAACAATAAAATAAAATTAAAATTAGATAAATAAAAATTGGGTTGCCTCCCAACAAGCGCTTCTTTAATGTCAATAACTTGACAATGGGCTCCCATGGAGCCACAAAGGTGATCAGGTCAATGTTGTATAGTCCCAACACCAAACTTAGAGTTTGGATATGGGATTTTAACACCAAACTTAATGTTTGGTTGTGGCCTCCTAACACCAAACTTAGAGTTTGACTGTGGGGGCTCTTTTTGACTCTGAACTGAGAGAAGCTCTTTGTGCTAACTCTCTTTTGTCATAGAAGGATGGCCATGTGCCTTAAACACAAGGTAGTCCCCATTCAATTGGAGGACTAATTCACCTCTATTGACATCTATCACAGCTCCTGCTGTGGCTAGGAAAGGTCTTCCAAGGATGATGCACTCATCCTCTTCCTTCCTAGTGTCTAAGATTATGAAATCAACAGGGATGTAAAGGCCTTCAACCTTTACTAACACGTCCTCTACTACTCCATGAGCTTGTCTTAATGACTTGTCTGCCAATTGTAATGAGAACAAGGCAGGTTGTACCTCAATGATCCCCAGCTTCTCCATTACAGAGAGTGGCATAAGATTTATCCCTGACCCCAGATCACATAGAGCTTTTTCAAAGGTCATGGTGCCTATGGTACAAGGTATTAAGAACTTGCCAGGATCTTGTCTCTTTTGAGGTAAAATTTGCTGAATCCAGGTATCTAGTTCACTAATGAGCAAGGGAGGTTCACTTTCCCAAGTCTCATTACCAAACAACTTGGCATTCAGCTTCATGATAGCTCCTAAATATTGAGCAACTTGCTCTCCAGTCACATCTTCATCCTCATCAGAGGAAGAATAGTCTTCAGAGCTCATGAATGCCAGAAGGAGATTTAATGGAATCTCTATGGTCTCTATATGAGCCTCAGATTCCTTTGGATCCTTAATAGGAAACTCCTTCTTGCTTGAGAGACATCCCAGGAGGTCCTCCTCACTAAGATTTTCGTCCTTCTCCTCCCTTGTGCATTCGGCCATATTGATCACATCAATGGCCTTGCACTCTCCTTTTGGATTCTCTTCTGTATTGCTTGAGAGAATACTGGGAGGAGTTTCAATGACTTTCTTACTCAGCTGGCCCACTTGTGCCTCCAGATTTCTGATGGAGGATCTTGTTTCACTCATGAAACTGAAAGTGGCTTTTGAGAGATCAGAGACTAGATTGGCTAAATTAGAAGTGCTTTGTTCAGAATTCTCTGTCTATTGCTGAGAAGATGATGGAAAAGGTTTGCTATTGCTCAGCCTATTGCGTCCACCATTGTTAAAGCCTTATTGAGGCTTTTGTTGATCCTTCCATGAGAAATTTGGATGATTTCTCCATGATGAATTATAGGTGTTTCCATAAGGTTCACCCATGTAATTTACCTCTGCTATTGCAGGGTTTTCAGGATCATAAGCTTCTTCAGAAGCTGCCTCTTTAGTACTGTTGGATACATTTTGCCATCCATTCAGACTTTGAGAAATCATGTTAACTTGCTGAGTCAACACTTTGTTCTGAGCCAATATGGCATTCAGAGCATCAATTTCAAGAACTCCCTTCTTCTGAGGCGTCCCATTATTCACGGAATTCCTCTCAGAAGTGTACATGAATTGGTTATTTGCAACCATGTCAATGAGTTCTTGAGCTTCTGTAGTTGTTTTCTTTAGGTGAATGGATCCACCTGTAGAATGGTCCAATGACATTTTCGAAAACTCAGATAGACCATAATAGAATATATCTAATATGGTCCATTCTGAAAACATGTCAGATGGACACCTTTTGGTCAACTGCTTGTATCTTTCCCAAGCTTCATAGAGGGATTCACCATCTTTTTGTTTGAAGGTCTGAACATCCACTCTAAGCTTGCTCAGCTTTTGAGGAGGAAAAAATTTATCCAAGAAGGCTGTGACCAGCTTATCCCAGGAGTCCAGGCTATCCTTAGGTTGTGAATCCAACCATATTCTAGCTCTGTCTCTTACAGCAAAAGGGAAAAGCATGAGTCTGTAGACTTCAGGATCTACTCCATTTGTCTTAACAGTCTCACAAATCTGCAAGAACTCAGTTAAAAACTGGTAAGGATCTTCAGATGGAAGTCCATAAAACTTGCAGTTCTATTGCATTAAAGCAACTAGTTGAGGCTTAACCTCAAAATTGTTGGCTCCAATGGCAGGAATGGAGATGCTTCTTCCATCAAATTTGGATGTTCGTTTTGTGAAGTCACCAAGCATTCTCCTTGCATTATTGTTGTTGGGTTCGGCTGCCATCTCCTTCTCTTGTTCTAATATTTCTGAAAGGTTACCTTTAGATTGTTGTAATTTAGCTTCTCTTATTTTCCTCTTCAGAGTCCTTTCAGGTTCGGGATCAATTTCAACAAGAGTGCCTTTTTCCTTGTTCCTGCTCATATGAAAGAGAAGAAAACATGAAAAGAAGAGGAATCCTCTATGTCACAGTATAGAGATTCCTTTATGTTAGTAGAAGAAGAAAGGGGAGAAGAGTGAAGAAGAATGGGTTCGGATTTTCAGATGAAGAGAGGTGAAGAGAAGTGTTAGTTAATAAATAATTAAATAGAAGAAGAGGGGAGAGGGAGAATTCGAAAATTAATTTTTGAAAAGGGGTTAGTAATTTCGAAAATTAAAGATAAGATGTAATTAAAATTAAAATTTAAAACAAAAAGAATTTTTTTTAAAAAAAAGATGAGATATTTTCGAAAATTAAAGAGAGAAAAGTAGTTAGGTGGTTTTGAAAAAGATAAGAAACAAATAAAAAGTCAAATAGTTAGTTGAAAACGATATTAAAGTCAAATTTGAAAAGATAAGATGATAAGAAGATAGATAAGATATTTTGAAATCAAATTTTTGAAAAAGATAAAAAGATAAGATAGAAAAGATAAAAAAGATTTTAATTTTTAAATTTAAAATTACTTACTTCACTAACAAGAAACTACAAGATAAGATTCTAGAACTTTAAAGATTGAATCTTTCTTAACAACAAAGTAACAAACTTCAAATTTTTGAATCAATCACATTATTTGTTAGCTAATTTTCGAAATTATGATATAAAGATAAGAAAAAGATTTTGAAAATATTTTGAAAAAGATTTTTGAAATTTTCGAAAAAGAGGAAAAGTTGGAAAAGATACGATTTTTGAAAAGATAAGATTTTTTAAATATTGAAAATTTGACTTGACTTGTAAGAAACAACTAATTTTGAAAAGTTTTGACTAAGTCAACTCAAATTTTCGAAAATTATGAGAAAAATAAGGAAAAGATAATTTTTTTGATTTTTGAATATTTTAATTATGAGAGAGAAAAACACAATTATGACCCAAAACATAAAAATTTTGGATCAAAACACATGGTGCATGCAAGAACACTATGAATGTCAAGATGAACACCAAGAACACTTTGAAGATCATGATGAGCATCAAGAACATATTTTTGAAAAATTTTTTGATGCAAAGAAAACATGCAAGACACCAAACTTAGAAATCTTTAATGCATGGACTCTAACAAACGAAAAATGCATATGAAAAACAACAAACAACACAAAACAAGAAATCATCAAGATCAAACAAGAAACTTGACAAGAACAACTTGAAGATCATGATGAACACTATGAATGCATGAGATTTTCGAAAAAATAATGCATAAATTTTAAAAACATGCAAGTGACACCAAACTTAAAAATTGACTCAAGACTCAAACAAGAACACAAAATATTTTTGGTTTTTATGATTTTCTAATTTTTTTTGGATTTTTATTAATTTTTTCGAAAAATTTTTTGGAAAAACGAAAAAGAAAAGAAAAATTTTGAAAAAGTTTTTGAAAAGAAAATTACCTAATCTGAGCAACAAGATGAACCGTTAGTTGTCCAAACTCGAACAATCCCCGGCAACGGCGCCAAAAACTTGGTGGATGAAATTGTGATCCTCAAAGTTGGTCTCTTTGTACTTGTATGAAATTTAAATATTGTCTCTATCAAAAATACCCCAAAGAGATCATGGTATGATGAATTGGGATCTTAATAATCCCTGGTAATGGCACGTGTGATCACAACTCCGTTCAACTAACCAGCAAGTGCACTGGGTCGTCCAAGTAATACCTTACGTGAGTAAGGGTCGATCCCATGGAGATTGTTGGTATGAAGCAAGCTATGGTCATCTTGTAAATCTCAGTTAGGCGGATTAAATTGGTTTATGATATGTTCGAAAATTAATAATAAACAAAAAATAAAATAGGATAGAAATACTTATGTAAATCAAAAGTGGGAATTTCAGATAGGCGTATGGAGATGCTGTGCTCCTCTTGAATCTCTACTTTCTAATTACATTCATCCAATCCTTCTTACTCCTTTCCATGGCAAGCTGTATGTAGGGCATCACTGTTGTCAATGGCTACATCCCATCCTCTCAGTGAAAATGGTCCAAATGCTCTGTCATAGCACGGCTAATCATCTGTCGGTTCTCAATCAGGTTGGAATAGAATCCCTTGATTCTTTTGCGTCTGTCACTAACGCCCAACCTTCATGAGTTTGAAGCTCGTCACAGTCATTCAATCCCGGAATCCTACTCGAAATACCATAGACAAGGTTTAGACCTTCCGGATTCCCATGAATGCCGCCATCAATTCTAGCTTATACCACGAAGATTCTGATTAAGGAATCCAAGAGATATGCGCCCGGCCTAAGGTAGAACGGAAGTGGTTGTCAATCACGTGCATTCATAGGTGAGAATGATGATGAGGGTCACGGATCATCACATTCATCAAGTTGAAGTGCAACGAATATCTTAGAATAGGAATAAAGAGAATTGAATAGAAAACAATAGTAATTATATTGAAACTTGAGGTACAGCAGAGCTCCACACCCTTAATCTATGGTGTGTAGAAACTCCACCGTTGAAAATACATAAGTGAACGATTCAGGCATGGCCGAGAGGCCAGCCCCCTGAATGATCAAAAGACCGAATGGCCAAAAGATGACTAATACAATAGTAAATAGTCCTATTTATAATAAACTAGCCACTAGGGTTTACAAGAGTAAGTAATTGATGCATAAATTCACATCCGGGGCCCACTTGGTGTATGTTTGGGCGGAGCTTGATCTATCCACGAGTTGAGGCTTCTTTTGGAGTTGAACACCAAGTTGTAACATGTTTTAGGCGTTCAACTCCGGGTCGTGACGTGTTTCTGGCGTTTGACTCCAGACAGCAACATAGAACTAGCGTTGAGCGCCAGTTTACGTCATCAATTCTCGAATAAAGTATGGACTATTATATATTGTTGGAAAGCTCTGGATGTCTACTTTCCAAAGCCATTGAGAGCGCGCCATTTGGAATTCTGTAGCTCCAGAAAATCTATTTCGAGTGCAGGGAGGTCAGATTCCAACAGCATCAGCAGTCCTTTGTCAGCCTCCTATCAGAGTTTTGCTCAAGTCCTTCAATTTCAGCCAGAAATTACCTGAAATCACAGAAAAACACACAAACTCATAGTAAAGTCCAGAAATGTGAATTTAACATAAAAACTAATGAAAACATCCCTAAAAGTAGCTTGAACTTACTAAAAACTACCTAAAAACGATGTCAAAAAGCATATAAATTATCCGCTCATCAGCGAACGCGTGAATTCAAAAATTATAACCCTAACTACGCGAGGAGCCTAGTGCAGTCGCGCACCCTCCTCATCCCCAACGTCTCTCACTCTTCTCCTTCCCCCTCCATAATCACCACCCTCAAAGCTCACCACTACCGTTGACGCCGTCCGGTGACACCAACTACCGTCATCACCCCTCCTTCCCTCCTTCTTTCTCTCCCATTCCTTTCTCCTCTCCTCTCCTCCCTCTCCTTTCTCTGCCTCCTTCGCTTCTGCCTCCGTCAAGCTCCGTCGCGGCCGCCAGTTACCGTCGGTGAGTACCAGTGCCACCCACAACCAACCACCCCTTTCAACTTCTCTTCTGCCTCAACCATTTCCTGCTTCACTCAAGTCGTACTTCTGCCCCCAATTGCCCTGCACCCAGAGCTGCTCTGTTTCACTGCTCCACTCTACCACCCTTCTGCTCTACCCCAGCACCGTCGCGAACTTCACCGGCCACCATTGATCCTGGGCACCAGTATAATTTTGCTACCTTATCCCTTCTATTTCTCAATTCCTTTTCCATTTCTACTTCAGCACTCCAGGTTACACCCTACCTCTGCTCTGTTTCTTTACTATTTTTCGTTAATCTTGGTATGATTAGATTAGGTTAGTTATTTGATTAATTCTACATATTAGGCTAGATAGAAATAAATGCGGTTAGGTAGTTAGGATATGGTTAGAAGATTCTTGACCTGATAAGTGCTCCGTTTGTGTTTATTTGTTTGAATGCTACATTCTTTGCTGAGTGATGTTGGTATGCGTTGCTGTTTCTATTTCCTGTGACTTGATTTTCCTGATGCCTTGCTTGCTTAATGCTGCTCGAGTCATATGCACTCCTTGATTGTTTTGCCTATTGATATGTGAACTCATATGACTGATTTTACTGCTATTTGCTATTCAGGAACATTCGATTTACTGCCGGAATGCTGCCCAATTTTCTAGAAATTATTTTGGTTTTTAACATGTTACTTATAATCGAACTTGCTGCCTTTGGAGTTGAGTATTCCTTTGATTACACCAAGTTCAATGCTTAGGTAACTTTGGCTTGGTTTTTCTGTGTTCACTTTGTTTCCCGTGATTTGCTTTGAACCCTCATGCGCTTTCACTTTCCAAGTTAATCAAATGCCCTTTGACTTGTGCTACATTCACCATTTGATTTAACTTGACTATTTTCTTGAACATGGTTCAGTCTTTTACAATAATTGGTGCATTTCAATTGTCTATCCCACTTAATTTAAATCAGTTTCTAACTTGGTTTTGGTTACACGAAGTGCATTTCACACTTTCTAACACCAATTATTGCAATCTTTGTGACCATGACATTGTTGATGACTTACTTTTAATTAATTGCTCTTTTCGCAATTTTATATTTCATCATCAATGACTGTATTTCCCTCATGAATGTGAGCATGCTTGTTTTTTATACTTTGTGAACTTCTCTTAATTGAGACAATGACCATCATACCACTAACCTTTGAACTAGATTTTCTAACTTCTAACTTACTTACCTTACTAACCTTTTTTTTTATTTTAAGCTAACCCATTGACCATTCTTTTGGATATGATGCTCATTGAGCTTAATAAACAAGCATGGTGTGATTGTTATTTGCGTTCTTGGTTTGTAGCTTTGTCTTCTTTTATACCTTGTGATTACTTGCGTTCCAAGCATTATCTTTTCTTAACTCACTTCATGAACACGCCTTACCTTGCTTGCTATTCCTCTACTTGGCAAATTGCTTATATCATATCATATATGCTTTTCAGGATGTCGGATAAAGGAAAAGCCAAGGCTACTGGTGCACGAAATTGTGATAAATACTTTTCACAACTCAAATAATCCCCGGTGATGAACCCAAAAACTTGGTGTTCAATACCATGGCATAAACACAATTTCGCACAACTAACCAGCAAGTGTACTGGGTCGTCCAAGTAATAAACCTTACGCGAGTAAGGGTCGATCCCACAGAGATTGTTAGTATGAAGCAAGCTATGGTCACCTTGTAAATCTTAGTCAGGCAAACTCAAATGGTTATGAATGATGAATAAAACATAAAGATAAAGATAGAAATACTTATGTAATTCATTGGTGGGAATTTCAGATAAGCATATGAAGGTGCTGTGTCCCTTCCGTCTCTCTGATTTCCTACCGTTTTCATCCAATCCTTCTTACTCCTTTCCATGGCAAGCTGTATGCAAGGGTTTCACCATTGTTAGTGGCTACCTCCCATCCTCTCAGTGAAAATGTTCAACGCACCCTGTCACGGCACGGCTATTCATCTGTCGGTTCTCAATCAGGTTGGAATAGAATCCAGTGATTCTTTTGCGTCTGTCACTAACGCCCAGCCTTCAGAAGTTTGAAGCTCGTCACAGTCATTCAATCATTGAATCCTACTCAGAATACCACAGACAAGGTTTAGACCTTCCGGATTCTCTTGAATGCCGCCATCAATTCTAGCTTATACCATGAAGATTCCGGTTAAAGAATCCAAGAGATATCCACCCAATCTAAGGTAGAACGGAGGTGGTTGTCAGGCACGCGTTCATAGGCGAGAATGATGATGAGTGTCACAGATCATCACATTCATCAAGTTGAAGAACAAGTGATATCTTAGAACAAGAACAAGCGGAATTGAATAGAAGAACAATAGTAATTGCATTAATACTCGAGGTACAGCAGAGCTCCACACCTTAATCTATGGTGTGTAGAAACTCCACCGTTGAAAATACATAAGAACAAGGTCTAGGCATGGCCGTGAGGCCAGCCTCCCAATGATCTAAGATAGCATAAGAACAAAGATAGCTACAAAGATGAAAATACAATAGTAAAAGGTCCTACTTATAGAGAACTAGTAGCCTAGGGTTTACACAGATGAGTAAATGACATAAAAATCCACTTCCGGGCCCACTTGGTGTGTGCTTGGGCTGAGCATTGAAGCATTTTCGTGTAGAGACTCTTCTTGGAGTTAAACGCCAGCTTTTATGCCAGTTTGGGCGTTTAACTCCCATCCTTGTGCCAGTTCCGGCGTTTAACGCTGGGAATTCTGATGGTGACTTTGAACGCCGGTTTGGGCCATCAAATCTTGGGCAAAGTATGGACTATCATATATTTTTGGAAAGCCCAGGATGTCTACTTTCCAACGCCATTGAGAGCGCGCCAATTGGGCTTCTGTAGCTCCAGAAAATCCACTTCGAGTGCAGGCAGCATCTGCAGTCCTTTTTAGTCTCTGAATCAGATTTTTGCTCAGGTCCCTCAATTTCAGCCAGAAAATACCTGAAATCACAGAAAAACACACAAACTCATAGTAAAGTCCAGAAAAGTGAATTTTAACTAAAAACTAATAAAAATATACTAAAAACTAACTAGATCATACTAAAAACATACTAAAAACAATGCCAAAAAGGGTACAAATTATCTGCTCATCACAACACCAAACTTAAATTGTTGCTTGTCCTCAAGCAACTAAAAATCAAATAAGATAAAAAGAAGAGAATATGCAATGAATTCCAAAAACATCTATGAAGATCAGTATTAATTAGATGAGCGGGGCTTTTAGCTTTTTGCCTCTGAACAGTTTTGCCATCTCACTCTATCCTTTGAAATTCAGAATGATTGGCTTCTTTAGGAACTCAGAATCTAGATAGTGTCATTGATTCTCCTAGTTAAGTATGATGATTCTTGAACACAGCTACTTTATTGAGTCTTGGCCGTGGCCAAAGCACTCTGTCTTCCAGTATTACCACCGGATACATACATGCCACAGACACATAATTGGGTGAACCTTTTCAGATTGTGACTTAGCTTTGCTAGAGTCCCCAATTAGAGGTGTCCATGGTTCTTAAGCACACTCTTTTTGCCTTGGATCACAACTTTATTTCTTTGTCTTTTTTTTTTCTTTTTCTTTCTTTTTCTTTTTTTTTCGTTTTCTTTTCTCCCTTCTCTTTTTCTTATTATTTTTTTGTATTCACTACTTTTTCTTGCTTCAAGAATCATTTTTATGATTTTTCAGATCCTCAGTAACATGTCTCCTTTTTCATCATTCTCTCAAGAGCCAACATTCATGAATAAAGAACAAGGAAATTAATGATCACAAGACACAAACATAGATAAACATAAGCATAATTTTCGAAAAAAACAGAAAATAAAGAACAAGGAAATTAAAGAACGGGTCCACCTTAGTGATGGCGGCTTGTTCTTCCTCTTGAAGATCCTATGGAGTGCTTGAGCTCCTCAATGTCTCTTCCTTGCCTTTGTTGCTCCTCTCTCATGATTCTTTGATCTTCTCTAATTTCATGGAGGAGAATGGAGTGTTCTTGGTGCTCCACCCTTAGTTGTCCCATGTTGGAACTCAATTCTCCTAGGGAGGTGTTTAGTTGCTCCCAATAGTTTTGTGGAGGAAAGTGCATCCCTTGAGGCATCTCAGGGATTTGATGATGAGAGGGGTCTCTTGTTTGATCCATCCTCTTCTTAGTGATGGGCTTGTCCTTATCAATGGGGATGTCTCCCTCTATGTCAACTCCAACTAAATAACAGAGGTGACAAATGAGATGAGGAAAGGCTAACCTTGCCAAGGTAGAGGACTTGTCCGCCACCTTATAAAGTTCTTGGGATATAACCTCATGGACTTCTATTTCTTCTCCAATCATGATGCTATGAATCATGATAGCCCGGTCTATAGTAACTTCGGACCGGTTGCTAGTGGGAATGATTGAGCGTTGGATAAACTCCAACCATCCCCTAGCCACAGGCTTGAGGTCATGCCTTCTCAATTGAACCGGCTTTCCTCTTGAATCTCTCTTCCATTGGGCGCCCTCTTCACAAATGACTGTGAGGACTTGGTCCAACCTTTGATCAAAGTTGACCCTTCTAGTGTAAGGATGTTCATCTCCTTGCATCATGGGCAAGTTGAATGCCAACCTTACATTTTCCGGACTAAAATCCACGTATTTCCCCCGAACCATAGTAAGCCAATTCTTTGGGTCCGGGTTCACACTTTGATCATGGTTCTTGGTGATCCATGCATTGGCATAGAACTCTTGAACCATTAAGATTCTGACTTGTTGAATGGGGTTGGTAAGAACTTCCCAACCTCTTCTTCGGATCTCATGTCGGATCTCTGGATATTCACTCGTTTTGAGTTTGAAAGGGACCTCGGGGATCACCTTCTTCAAGGCCACAACTTCATAGAAGTGGTCTTGATGCACCCTTGAGATGAATCTCTCCATCTCCCATGACTCGGAGGTGGAAGCTTTTGCCTTCCCTTTCCTCTTTCTAGAGGTTTCTCCGGCCTTGGATGCCATAAATGGTTATGGAAAAACAAAAAGCAATGCTTTCACCACATCAAACTTAAAAGGGTTGCTCGTCCTCGAGCAAAAGAAGAAAGAAGAGAGTAGAAGAAGAAGAATTGAAGGAGATGGAGGAGGCTTTGTTGTTCGGCCAACAAAGGGAGAAGTAGTGTTTAGGTTGTGTGAAAATGAAGGAGTGAAGATGGGTTTATATAGGGGTGGGGGGAGGGGTAGGGTTCGGCTATGGGAGGGTGGGTTTGGGAGGGAAAGTGTTTTGAATTTGAATGGTAAGGTAGGTGGGGTTTTATGAAGGATGGATGTGAGTGGTGAAGAGAAAGATGGGATTTGATAGGTGAAGGGTTTTTGGGGAAGAGGTGTTGAGGTGATTGGTGAATGGGTGAAGAAGAGAGAGAGTGGTGGGGTAGGTGGGGATCCTGTGGGGTCCACAGATCCTGAGGTGTCAAGGAAAAGTCATCCCTGCACCAAGTGGCGAGCAAAATTGCTCTTTGTGCCAATTCTGGCGTTAAACGCCGGGCTGGTGCCCATTTCTGGCGTTTAACGCCAAGTTCTTGCCCTTTACTGGCGTTTAACGCCAGTCTGGTGCCCCTTTCTGGCGTTAAACGCCCAGAATGGTGCCAGACTGGGCGTTAAACGCCCATCTGCTAGCCTTACTGGCGTTTAAACGCCAGCAGGATCTTCCTCCAGGGTGTGCTGTTTTTCTTTCTGTTTTTGCTTTTTCAATTGATTTTGTAACTTCTCATGATCATCAACCTATAGAAAACATAAAATAACAAAGAAAAATAGATAAAATATAACATTGGGTTGCCTCCCAACAAGCGCTTCTTTAATGTAAGTAGCTTGACAGAGGTCTCTCATGGAGCCTCACAAATGCTCAGAGCAATGTTGGAACCTCCCAACACCAAACTTAGAGTTTGAATGTGGGGGTTCAACACCAAACTTAGAAGTTGGTTGTGGCCTCCCAACACCAAACTTAGAGTTTGACTGTGGGGGCTCTGTTTGGCTCTGTTTTGAGAGAAGCTCTTCATGCTTCCTCTCCATGGTGACAGAGGGATATCCTTGAGCCTCAAACACAAAGGATTCTTCATTCACTTGAATGATCAATTCGCCTCTGTCAACATCAATTACAGCCTTTGCTGTGGTTAGGAAGGGTCTGCCAAGGATGATGGATTCATCCATGCACTTTCCAGTCTCTAGGACTATGAAATCAACAGGGATGTAATGGTCTTCAACCTTTACCAGAACATCCTCTACAAGTCCATGAGCTTGTTTTCGTGAGTTGTTTGCCATCTCTAGTGAGATTTTTGCAGCTTGCACCTCAAAGATCCCTAGCTTCTCCATTACAGAGAGAGGCATGAGGTTTACACTTGACCCTAGGTCACACAAGGCCTTCTTGAAGGTCATGGTGCCTATGGTGTAAGGTATTGAAAACTTCCCAGGATCCTGTCTCTTTTGAGGTAATTTCTGCCTAGACAAGTCATCCAATTCTTTGGTGAGCAAAGGGGGTTCATCCTCCCAAGTCTCACTTCCAAATAACTTGTCATTTAGCTTCATGATTGCTCCAAGGTATTTAGCAACTTGCTCTTCAGTGACATACTCATCCTCTTCAGAGGAAGAATACTCATCAGAGCTCATGAATGGCAGAAGTAAGTCCAATGGAATCTCTATGGTCTCATTTTGAGCCTCAGATTCCCATGGTTCCTCATTGGGGAACTCATTGGAGGCCAGTGGACGTCCATTGAGGTCTTCCTCAGTGGCGTTCACTGCCTCTCCCTCCTCTCCAAATTCGGCCATGTTGATGGCCTTGCACTCTCCTTTTGGATTTTCTTCTGTATTGCTTGGAAGAGTACTAGGAGGAAGTTCAGTAATTTTCTTACTCATCTGACCCACTTGTGCCTCCAAGTTTCTAATGGAGGTTCTTGTTTCAGTCATGAAACTTTGAGTGGTTTTGATTAGATCAGAGACCATGGTTGCTACGTCAGAGGTGTTCTGCTTAGAACTCTCTGTCTGTTGCTGAGAAGATGATGGAAAAGGCTTGCTATTGCTAAACCTGTTTCTTCCACCATTATTGTTGTTGAAACCTTGTTGAGGTCTCTGTTGATCCTTCCATGAGAGATTTGGATGATTCCTCCATGAAGGATTATAGGTGTTTCCATAGGGTTCTCCCATGTAATTCACCTCTTCCATTGAAGGGTTCTCAGGATCATAAGCTTCTTCTTCAGATGAAGCTTCCTTAGTACTACCTGGTGCATTTTGCATTCCAGACAGACTTTGAGAAATCATATTGACTTGCTGAGTCAATATTTTGTTCTGAGCCAATATGGCATTCAGAGTGTCAATCTCAAGAACTCCTTTCTTCTGATTTGCCCCATTGTTCACAGGATTCCTTTCAGAAGTGTACATGAATTGGTTATTTGCAACCATTTCAATCAGCTCTTGAGCTTCTGTAGGCGTCTTCTTCAGATGAAGAGATCCTCCAGCAGAGCTATCC
Organism: Arachis hypogaea; assembly: GCF_003086295.3. NCBI lineage: Eukaryota > Viridiplantae > Streptophyta > Magnoliopsida > Fabales > Fabaceae > Arachis > Arachis hypogaea. The sequence continues at coordinate 22,536,994 of NC_092041.1, read as the reverse complement.
AAAGACATCTTGGACAGTTCAGACAGACCATCATAGAAAATACCTATGATGCTCCATTCAGAAAGCATATCAGAGGGACACTTTCTGATTAATTGTTTGTATCTTTCCCAAGCTTCATAGAGGGATTCTCCTTCCTTCTGCCTGAAGGTTTGGACTTCCACTCTAAGCTTACTCAATTTTTGAGGTGGAAAGAACTTTGCCAAGAAGTCATTGACTAGCTTTTCCCAAGAGTTCAGGCTTTCTTTAGGTTGTGAGTCCAACCACATTCTAGCTCTGTCTCTTACAGCAAAAAAGAATAGCATAAGTCTGTAGACCTCAGGGTCAACCCCATTAGTCTTGATAGTGTCACAGATTTGCAAGAATTCAGCTAAAAACTGATGAGGATCTTCCAATGGAAGTCCATGGAACTTGCAATTCTGTTGCATTAGAGAAACTAATTGAGGCTTAAGCTCAAAGTTGTTTGCTCCAATGGCAGGGATAGAGATGCTTCTCCCATAGAAGTCGGGAGTAGGTGCAGTAAAGTCACCCAGCACCTTCCTTGCATTGTTGGCATTGTTGTTGTTTTCGGCTGCCATGGGGTCTTCTTCCTTGAAGATTTCTGTTAGGTCCTCTACAGAGAATTGTGACTTAGCTTCTCTTAGCTTTCGCTTCAAGGTCCTTTCAGGTTCAGGATCAGCCTCAACAAGAATGCTTTTGTCTTTGCTCCTGCTCATATGAAAGAGAAGAGAACAAGAAAATATGGAATCCTCTATGTCACAGTATAGAGATTCCTTGAGGTGTCAGAGGAAAAGAAAAATGGAAGGAAGAAGTAGAAGAATTCGAACTTATCAATGAAAGATGGAGTTCGAATTGTGCATTGAGGATTAGTGTTAGTCCATAAATAGAAAGATGTGAGAAGAGGGGAAGAAATTTTCGAAAATTAAGTAAAAGATTTTGAAAACATTTTGAAAAACATTAATTGATTTTTCGAAAACCAAGATTGAGAAAGAAGTAAAGTGATTTTTGAAAAAGATTTTGAAATAAGAAATTAAAAAGATTTGATTGAAAAACTATTTTGAAAAAGATATGATTAAGAAGATATGATTGAAAAGTTATGGTTTTAAAAAGATGTGATTGAGAAGATATGATTTGAAAAATATTTTAAAAAGATTTGATTTTGAAAATTAATGACTTGGCTAACAAGAAAAGATATGATTCAAACATTAAACCTTTCTCAACAGAAAAGGCAACATACTTGAAATGTTGAATCAAATCATTAATTGATAGCAAGTATTTTTGAAAATGGAAAGAAATTGATTTTGAAAAAGATTTGATTGAAAAGATATGATTTGAAAAAGATTTGATTTTGAAAAGATTTTGAAAACTAAAAATATTTGATTTGAAAACAAAATCTTCCCTCTTGTGTCATCCTGGCGTTAAACGCCCAGAATGGTGCACATTCTGGCATTTAACGCCCAAATCACTACCCTTTTGGGCGTTAAACGCCCAGCCAAGCACCCTGGCTGGCGTTTAAACGCCAGTTTGCCTTCCTTACTGGGCGTTTTGAACGCCCAGCCTTTTCTGTATAATTCCTCTGCTGTGTGTTCTGAATCTTCAATTCTCTGTATTATTTACTTGAAACGACACAAATTAAAAATATTTTTGGATTTTTAATAATGAGGAATAATCAACATGCAACTAAAAATCAAATAACAATGCATGCAAGACACCAAACTTAGCAGTTTGTATACTACTGACACTAACAAAATGAGAATGTATATGAGAAACACAAAACACTCAAGTCAAGAGAATTTAAAGATCAGAGTAATGAAATCATCAAGAACATCTTGAAGATCACTTAAGACACATGGATGAATGCAAGAAGAACAGAAACATGCAATTGACACCAAACTTAAAATGAGACTCTAGACTCAACAAGAAACATAAAATATTTTTGGTTTTTATGATTTTGTAATTTTTTTGGATTTTTCGAAAATTAAGTGGAAAAAGAAAATAAAGGTATCAAAATTCTTAATGAGAATTCCAGGAATCATGCAATGTTAGTCTAAAGCTTTAGTCTAAAGAAATTAGACATGGCTGAACAAGCTTCAGCAGGACATTGCATTCAAGAGCTAAATTGATGAAAATCAATCAGCTTTGGTGATGATAAGAACATCACCTTGAAACACTAGAATTCATTCTTAAGAAATCTAAAGAAAAATACCTAATCTAAGCAACAAGATGAACCGTCAGTTGTCCATACTCGAACAATCCCCGGCAACGGTGCCAAAAACTTGGTGCACCAGATTGTGATCAATACTTTTCACAACTCAAATAATCCCCGGTGATGAACCCAAAAACTTGGTGTTCAATACCATGGCATAAACACAATTTCGCACAACTAACCAGCAAGTGTACTGGGTCGTCCAAGTAATAAACCTTACGCGAGTAAGGGTCGATCCCACAGAGATTGTTGGTATGAAGCAAGCTATGGTCACCTTGTAAATCTTAGTCAGGCAAACTCAAATGGTTATGAATGATGAATAAAACATAAAGATAAAGATAGAAATACTTATGTAATTCATTGGTGGGAATTTTAGATAAGCATATGAAGGTGCTGTGTCCCTTCCGTCTCTCTGCTTTCCTACCGTCTTCATCCAATCCTTCTTACTCCTTTCCATGGCAAGCTGTATGCAAGGGTTTCACCGTTGTCAGTGGCTACCTCCCATCCTCTCAGTGAAAATGTTCAATGCACCCTGTCACGGCACGGCTATTCATCTGTCAGTTCTCAATCAGGTTGGAATAGAATCCAGTGATTCTTTTGCGTCTGTCACTAACGCCCAGCCTTCAGGAGTTTGAAGCTCGTCACAGTCATTCAATCATTGAATCCTACTCAGAATACCACAGACAAGGTTTAGACCTTCCGGATTCTCTTGAATGCCGCCATCAATTCTAGCTTATACCACGAAGATTCCGGTTAAAGAATCCAAGAGATATCCACCCAATCTAAGGTAGAACGGAGGTGGTTGTCAGGCACGCGTTCATAGGCGAGAATGATGATGAGTGTCACGGATCATCACATTCATCAATTTGAAGAACAAGTGATATCTTAGAACAAGAACAAGTGGAATTGAATAGAAGAACAATAGTAATTGCATTAATACTCGAGGTACAGCAGAGCTCCACACCTTAATCTATGGTGTGTAGAAACTCCACCGTTGAAAATACATAAGAACAAGGTCTAGGCATGGCCGTGAGGCCAGCCTCCCAATGATCTAAGATAGCATAAGAACAAAGATAGCTACCAAGATGAAAATACAATAGTAAAGGGTCCTACTTATAGAGAACTAGTAGCCTAGGGTTTACACAGATGAGTAAATGACATAAAAATCTACTTCCGGGCCCACTTGGTGTGTGCTTGGGCTGAGCATTGAAGCATTTTCGTGTAGAGACTCTTCTTGGAGTTAAACGCCAGCTTTTATGCCAGTTTGGGCGTTTAACTCCCATCCTTGTGCCAGTTCCGGCGTTTAACGCTGGGAATTCTGATGGTGACTTTGAACGCCAGTTTGGGCCATCAAATCTTGGGCAAAGTATGGACTATCATATATTGCTGGAAAGCCCAGGATGTCTACTTTCTAACGCCGTTGAGAGCGCGCCAATTGGGCTTCTGTAGCTCCAAAAAATCCACTTCGAGTGCAGGGAGGTCAGAATCCAACAGCATCTGCAGTCCTTTTTAGTCTCTGAATCAGATTTTTGCTCAGGTCCCTCAATTTCAGCCAGAAAATACCTGAAATCACAGAAAAACACACAAACTCATAGTAAAGTTCAGAAAAGTGAATTTTAACTAAAAACTAATAAAAATATACTAAAAACTAACTAGATCATACTAAAAACATACTAAAAACAATGCCAAAAAGCGTACAAATTATCCGCTCATCAGCTACTACCTCAAGAAAGAGGAAGGCACCTCATGCTTCTACTATCTCTCCTTATGCCAACTATGCCAAGAAGCCACTTAATGAAGTGGATAAGGCGAACCAGCAGCTTCCGCCCACTAACTTAGCCAAGTTTCCTAACTTGTACTGTGAGCTACGTTTCCCAACCTATCGGAAGAAGAATTTGAATATTGAGAAGAAATTGGCCCTTCTCGATGACCTTAGGCAATCTATGGAGGCCCGTATTTAGGGATTGTAGCTAGGCTTTGTTGATAGGGATTTGGGAAAAATAAACATTTCATGGGTCCAGGAGTTTTACTGCAACTTCTATCAGGCGACTCTTGATTCAGTTTACCTACGAGGCGGGCAGATTTTAGTTACTAAGGCGGCCATTGAGGATGCATTGCATTGCCTACCTAAGACTGGTGACACATGTACCTACCAGTAGGCAAAGATCGCGATAAATGCTATGACCTTTGATTATGAGGCTCTGAAGTGCGTTATTGCCACACCGAACGCCCTTTGGGTGACAGATTCTAGCAATAAGAGGCCCAAGAAGATGTTATTTGCTTATCTGTCTAAAGAGGCTAGGACTTGGTAGCAGATATTTGCCCACTATGTCATGCCTACTACCCACTTTTCTGAGATTCTGATGGACATGCTCGTCTTGATCGGCTGTGTCATTGAGGGAAAGGAGATATACTTCCCCCGGTTGATAAGGAGATGTATGTGGCGAGCTCATATCTGGGGCCTACTACCATTTTCCACATTGGTCACTAGGATGCTTGAGTTAGCAGGTGCCCCCTGGAAGGATGATGATATGATACCACCACCCCCAGACGACGACGACAAGGAGGTTACTATTCTATGGGGTACGTAGGTGCACGAGAAACCCCCATCTAAGCGCTGCTCTCGAGCTAGAGCAGCAGTAGAGGCAGCTAGACCTCCTTCTTCAGCAGCCGCAGCAGGACCCTCTTCTTCAGCAGCAGTAGTACCTTTACCGCCACCAGCACCCAAGCCGACCTATCATCTAGTTCAGCGTTTGTTTCGATTCATGGAGCGCAGTGAGTGTCGTATTATGCGATGCTTGGACCGAGTGGATCAGGCATTCGCAACATAGGGCATTGAGTTACCACCTCTTCCCGACTCTTCCGCATCCGATGAGGAGGAGCCGGCTCAGCAGGAGGCACCCTCGCAGGATACTCAGCAGCCTCCCTAGGAGCCAGTGCCCCAGCCTGAGTCCCAGCCAGAGCTAGATGCGACTGTTGCCCCTCACCATGAGCCCGATAAGTAGCATCGAGGACGTTGATTCATCTTAAATATGGGGAGGTCACTATCGTCGCCATCGGTGGATTTGGTAAACATTTTCGGACACTATCTCCTAGTTTATCTCCTAGTTTATGTTATTTTGCTTTATTTTTCACCTTTTGGATCATTGTATATATTAGTATTGTGGATTGTGGATACTTTTGCTTAGTTTGTTGATTTTACACCTTTGCTTTATATATGCCCTTTTGCTTTATATAGTTGTTCTAGCTTGTTTTAGCTTTTGATTGTGATTGGAAAAAAAATTTGGATTGTTGAGACCTAGTTGACCCTTTTGCATAAGAAACTCATTTTGATTAAGAAAAAAAAGAGAAGGGGATAAACTAGGAAATTTGTAGAATTTCTCAATCACAACATTGCATTAATAAGCTTAGTCAAAATGATGAAATTTTCCAAGAAATTTATCTATAAGGCACCACCCTAATTGATTGGACAATTTTTTTGTGGAACTTGCATGAATTCATATTTTATGAAGCGTGTTTTGAGCTAAGAACACAAGCAAGTGAGATTTGAGCCTATTGATGTGGTTACATCTTATAACCACTTATTTCCCTTCTTGTGTGTTATTGTTCTCTTTCTATGATTGTGATCTTTGATTTGCCTAATTCTATATGTCCACTTATTCCTTGTATTCATGCATTTATATGATTGAGGCCATTATTTCATTAGCTCACTTACCCAAATAGCTTACCTCTTACTCTCCATTGTTAACCAACTTTGAGCCTACGCTTAACCCAATTGTTCTTTATTTTAGCACATTACAAGCCTAAAGCGAAAAAATAAAAGTCCCTTGTTTGGATCTTTGATTAGCTTAGGCTAGTGAGAGTGTTTATTATTCAAGTTTGGGGAGATTTGGGAACATTGGTTGGGATAAAAGGGTGTTTTGTATTTCTATATTTGGGAATTGGGTGTGTACTCATGTATTGATTAAATGTATATACCTTATGCATTGATGTTCTTGTATGTAGCTTGAAAAGAAAGAAAAAAAATGAGAAAAACAAAAGAAAGAGAAAAGAAAAAATATAGATGTGAAAAAGAAAAGAAAAAAACGTAGAAAAAAGAAAGAAAAATAAGAAAAACAATAAAAAGGAGACAAAATTCCCCAAAGTGAAGCTCAATAAAAGATCAATGCATAAGTGTTGTGAAATGAAAAGAAAATACATGAATATGTAAAAGAAAAGTGAAAGATGGGTAGTTAGGTTAGCTTTGAATTTGTATAAGTCATTACATAGGTTAGGTGAGAAAGTTTAAGCTCATCAAAGATTCAAATTCTAGTCCACTTGACCATACATGATCCTACCTTGACCGTAGCCCCATTACAACCTTTAAGAAAAATCTCATGATATTTGTATGCATGCATTGAATGATTGTTGATTGTTAGATGAAGAACAAATTTTGGAAAGCATGATTAGGGGAGTATTGAGTGAATCAACCCCTAAACACTTGAGCGAATAGAGCGGATACACATTCGGCGAGGGTTCGATTGCTCAATTACGTGTATTCACCATAATCATTCTTATTCATGCGAGTTTGTAAACCTTTTTGATAGTTCAATACAATTGTGGGTTGGATTTGATTCCTATTGCTCTAAGCCCTTGTACTAACATATGCTCCCTTGGAAGTTGATTTGTTTTGGCCAAGCATTTGCATTCATATAGATAGTTGCATTTAGATAGGTTGCATTTAGTTTAGTTCCATTGAATAAATACGATACCCTTTACTTCATTCTTGGTTTAGCATGAGGACATGCTAAGGTTTAAGTGTGGGGAGGTTGATAAACTCCATTTGTAGGGTTTATCTTGTGTTGAATTTAGAGCATTTTGTTAACATTTTCTTACATTTATTCAATGAAATAGCATAGTTTTGTGATTGTCTCCATATTTGTGCTTAAGTGTGAAAACATGCTTTTTGGATCCTTAATTTGATAGTTTTAATCTCCCTTTGATTCCACTAGATGCCTTGATATGTTTGTTAGTGATTTCAGATTGAATAAGGCTAGGAATGAATCAATAGAGTGAAGAAGAAAGCATGCAAAGTGGAGAAATCATGAAAAGTCAAAGATTTGGAAAACGCCCATGGATGCACGCGCGCACTATGCGCTTTCGTGTGGATTGCGAAAAGCTCCAGGGACGCGTACGCATGATGTGTGCATACGAGCCGATGATGGCACGTGATTTTTGAGTGAAATCATGCCCAGCGAATTCAGAGGAGCTGTGGGGCGCAGTCTGGAACTAACTTTTGCGCCAAAAAGCTTAAAAGAGCAAAGGATTAGAGGAAAAGGCATCATTCATTCATCTAGGAGGATTCTAGCACATTAGTTAGTTTTAGTTTAGTCTTAAAGAGAGAAGCTCTCACTTCTCTCTAGAATTAGGATTAGGTTTAGGTAGAATTTCTAGATCTAGGTTTTAATCTTTTCTTTCATCTACTTCTCCCATTCAATTCCTTGTTGTTACATCTTGCTCCTCTACTCTTGTGTTGTGATCTTTTCTATTTTGTTCTCATACTTTGTTATGGATCTACTCTTGTTTTTTTATTTTTCTTTTAATGCAATTTGAGGAAATTCATGTTAATTGTGATTTCCTTGATCGTTGTTGTTAATTCTTTGCCTTTAATTGTTGTTAGAATTCATTCTTGTTGTGATTTTACTATGCTTTCCTTTTGTGCCTTCCAAGTGTTTGATAGAAGGTTGGGTTTTAGAGTAGAATTTTATGTTCTTGGCTTGGGAAGGTAAGTTAGGAATTCTTGAGTTACTAATGTCCAAGTGATTCATAATTGATAGCCATTGATTCTAGTTCTCATTGATTCAATTAGTGGGAAGCTAGGACTTATGGAATTGGATTAATATAGCTTACTTGACTTTCCTTTACTATTAGTTAGAGGATGACTTAGTGGGATTGATCCTTGCAATTATCATGTTGTGGTTAGCAATAAGGATAGAGATCCTTGATCACCAATCCTTGCTAAGACCACTTTTATTGTTAGAATTTTATTGTCATTTACTTTTCTTGTTTCTTATCCAAAACCCCAAAATATACAAACTCATAACCAATAACAAGAACACTACCTTGCAATTCCTTTGAGAGATGACCCGATGTTTAAATACTTCGGTTATTAGGATTATTAGGGTTTTGTTACTTGTGACAAAGAAATTTTTATATGGAAGGATTGTTGTTGGTTTAGAAACTATACTTTACAACGAGATTTCATTAGTGAAATTCTAAACTGTCAAAAATCTTTTCATCACATGCCAGGTGAGAAGTCCTCAGTAGGAATCTTCTTATTCCTCCAGCCCTTGGGTACCTTCTTCTTGGGGCCTCCTCCATCTTTGGTGGGTGGTGAATGCCCAACACCAAACTTAGGTTTGATGTCAGGGGGTACTGTATGACTTTCCACCAAATGAGAGGTCTTGAGCTTTGAACTCTGCATGTCGGTACCTCCTTTGTCAAAGAGTGGTGGAGGTTTAAAAATCTTGAACAACATATAGTCTTCGTGCAACCTCAGGACTAATTCTCCTCTCTCTACGTCAATGAGGGCTCTTCCAGTGGCTAGGAATGGCCTTCCTAGGATGATGGAGTCATCTGTATCCTCTCCCGTATCAAGTATTACAAAGTCTGCAGGGAGGTAGAGATCTTCAACTTTTACCAGTACATTCTCCACCAATCCATATGCTTGCTTTTGGGACTTGTCTACCATCTCTAATGCTATCCTTGTATGCTACGCCTCTTGGATTCCTAGCTTCTTTATTACAGAGAGCGACATCAGATTTATGCTTGAACCAAGGTCGCATAGTGCCTTCTCAAATGTAATAGTCCCAACGGTACAGGGAATCAGAAAGCTCCCGAGATTTGGCATTTTCTTAGGAAGCTTCCTCTACACCAGTGCACTGCACTCTTTGGTCAAGATCATAGTTTCGTCTCCCTTCAAGACCTTCTTTTCAGAGAATAAGCTTTTTATACAGGCCATACAGGGAGGCATTTTGTCCAACACCTCAGCAAAAGGAATGTTGATGTGCAACTTTTTAAAGACTTTCAGGAATTGAGTGAACTGTTCATTCTTGGTCTCCTCTTGAAGCTTCTGAGAGTGTGGTATTTCAGACTCTTGTGCCACCAATGGGGCATGCAACAATATGCTTCCATTATTTTCTTGAGCCTTTTCTTCCTTTAATTCCTCAGCAGCATGCACCACCTTAAGTTCGCCTCCTTGGTCATGATGAGAGCCTTATACACTTCTCTTGGATTCACCTCTGTATTGCTTGGAAGAGTGTTAGGAGGTCTCTCAGGTATCCTCTTGCTCAACTGACCCACTTGTACTTCCAAGTTCCGAATTGAAGCTCTTGTCTCCTGCATAAAGCTGTGAGTGGTATTGGACAGTTCAGAGATTATTGTGGCTAAGTTAGAATTGTCTTGGATTTAAGAGGGTCCTTGTTGCTACTGAGAGGGGTAGAACTGCCTGTTGTTAGACCTATTCTTATTGGTTCCACCTTGATTGTTGTTGAAGCTCTGTTGGGGCCTCTGTGGTTGCTCCCTCCACCTAAAGTTAGGGTAATTCCTCCATCCTTGATTGAAAGTATTCGAATAAGGATCATTATTGGGATTTATGGAGGTGTTCCCCATGTAATTTACTTACTCAGTGGTGGGTTGAACATTGCCATAGGCTTCCCCTTTATTGTAGTTTCCAGTCATGTCATAGGATGCATCTTATGTGTTGACTGCTGAAACTTGCATCCCGATCAAGTGCTGAGAGATCATGCTAATCTGTTGGGACATGATCTTGTTTTGAGCCAAGATGGCATCCAGGGTGTCCAACTCTATGACTTCTTTCGTCTGGGTAATTTTAGAGTTCACAGGGTTTCTCTTAGAAGAGAAAAGATACTGGTTGTTAGCAACCATCTCTATCAGCTCATTAGCCTCTTCAGACGTCCTCTTCATGTGCAATGAACCACCTGTAGAGTTGTTTAAACACATCTTGGTCATCTCAGAGAGGCCATCATAAAAGATCTGCAGCTTGGTCCATTCAGAGAACATGTCAGGATGGGATATCCTGATCATATGCTTCTATCTCTCGCAGGCTTCATAAAGAGACTCTCCATCTTTCTGTCTGAAGGTCTAGACATCCACCCTAAGCTGGGGTGGGAAAAACTTGGTCAGAAATCCATTGACCACCTTTTCTCATGTGTCCAAGCTCTTCTTAGACTTAGAATCAAGCCACTATTTTGCTCTATCGCTCACAGCAAAAGGGAAGAGCATGAGCTTGTAGACCTTAGGATTCACTCTATTCGTTATTACAGTGTCACAGATATGTAGGAAGTCAGAGATGAATTTCTTGAGATCCTCCTGCAAGAGTCCATGAAACTGACAATTCTACTACACCAGAGTGACCATTTGAGCCTTAAGCTCAAAATTATTGGCACTAATGGCAGGTACCGCTATACTGCGCCCATAGAAGTCAAGTGTAGGTGTAGTGTATGAGCCAAACACCTTCCTTGCTTTCTCTCCATCATTCGGGTTCCCACCATTAGCAGCCATAGCTTCCTTCTCAAAGTCTCCTTGAGGTTCTCTCCGGCTTTGTAAACCTTGGCTTGTTGCAAGCGCCGCCTCAAGGTCCTTTCAGGTTCAGAATCAAACCCGAGAAGGGGTTCTTTATCCCTGTTCCTACTCATAAACAAACAAGAGGCAAAGAAAAGGTGAGAGTCTCTATGTCAAAGTACAGAGAGCTCCTAGTGAGATATCCTATAAAAAGAAATAAAACAAAATAAAGCAAACAATTAAACTAAAAAAATCGAAAATAAGAATATAAATATAACCTAAAAATTTCGAAAACTAAAAAGAGAAAAACAATAGAAATTTCTAAAAATAAAAAGATTAAAACACTAATGGGACACCAAAATTAAAATAAAAAATTAAAAGAAAATAAATAAAACAAAATTGAAAAATAAAAGAAAGATAAATAGGACTAAAATTTAAAAAATAAAAGAAAAAGTAAATAAACAAAACTAAAAAAATACCTAATCTAAGCAACTAAACAACTAGTAGTTGTCAATCATAAATAATCCCCGTCAACGACGCTAAAAACTTGGTGCACGAATTAGGATTTTGCATAGCTTAACCGGCAAGTGCACCAGGTCATCCAAGTTATACCTCAGGTGAATGAGGATTGATTCCACGAGGATTGTCGGACTAAGCGAGCAATGGTTGTCAGGCTGGACTTAGTTAGGTGAATCAGAAAAGGGGTTTTGAATGTTTCAATTTGCATAAAACAATAGGCAAGAAAATAAAGAAAGCAATTAAAGGTTTAGTGTGAAAGCAGTAATAGAAAATAATTAAGGTTTCAGAAATATTTACTTTTTTGGATTAAAAGTTCTTACCAACTATTTTAACAACGCATGATTCATTCCATGGCAAATATAAATGTCTAAATCCTAATCTCTTAATGATTTAGCCTCCTCTAACCTTCGTTAACCGCCACTCTCGTGGTCACTCAATTCAAATTAGAGGGAGAAGTTCAAAAACTAGTTATAGCCACAAACCCTATTTACCTAAAACTAACAGGACTGTGTGTCACATATCCCAATTAGATCATGTAATTAGAAATTTAGGAGGAATGTTTTTAAATTGTAATTCAAGCGAGTTAACTCTCTCGAGAATCACAAGAACTCATGTAGAAAAGAGTCATACTCTCGTTCCACCCAGTTCATAAGATTAAGAACGAAAACAATCCTTAGAATTGAATCAAAACATTAATTAAAATAGAAGAATAATAGTTCTAATCCATAGAAATAAACAGAGCTCCTAACCTTAACCAAGAGATTTAGTTGCTCATAACTGGTGGACAAAATTGTAATCATCAACAATGGCTCCAATAATTTGGTAGCTCTCACACGTGAATTACACTTAGTCACAACTCCGCACAACTAACCAGCAAGTGCACTGGGTCTTCCAAGTAATACCTTACGTGAGTAAAGGCCGATCCCACGGAGATTGTTGGTATGAAGCAATCTATGGTCATCTTATAGATCTCAGTCAGGCGGATTCAAATGTGATTGGATTAGATAATTAAAAGATAAATAAAATAAACAGGAAATAAAGATAAAGTTACTCATGTAATCCAATGGTGGGAATTTCAGATAGGTGCATGGAGGTGCTGTGTTCCTTCTGAATCTCTACTTTCTTATTACATTCATCCAATCCTTCTTACTCCTTTCCATGGCAAGCTGTATGTAGGGCATTACCGTTGTCAATGGCTACATCCCATCCTCTCAGTAAAAATGGTCCAAATGCTCTGTCACAGCACGGCTAATCATCTGTCGGTTTTCAATCAGGTTGGAGTAGAATCCAGTGATTCTTTTGCGTCTGTCACTAACGCCCAGCCTTCAGGAGTTTGAAGCTCGTCACAGTCATTCAATCCCGGAATCCTACTCGGAATACCACAGACAAGGATAGACTTTCCGGATTCCCATGAATGCCACCATCAATTCTAGCTTATACCACGAAGATTCTGATAAATTGAATTGGATAGAAAATAATAGTAAGTGCATTAAAAATTGAGGTACAGCAGAGCTCCACACCCTTAATCTATGGTGTGTAGAAACTCCACCGTCGAAAATACATAAGTGAAAGGTCCAGGCATGGCCGAATGGCCAGCCCCCATGATCTGAGAACTAAACGTCCCAAGATGCATAAATCCACTTCCGGGGCCCACTTGGTGTACGTTTGGGCTGAACTTGATCTATCCACGATCTGAGGCTTCTTTTGAAGTTGAACACCAAGTTGTAACGTGTTTTGGACGTTCAACTCCGGTTCGTGACGTGTTTCCGGCGTTGACTCTAGAATGCAGCATGGAATTGGCGTTGAGCGTCAGTTTACGTCGTCAAATCTCGAACAAAGTATGGACCATTATATATTGCTGAAAAGCTCTGGATGTCTAATTTCCAACACCATTAATAGCGTGCCATTTGGAGTTCTGTAGCTCCAGAAAATCCATTTCGAGTGCAAGGAGGTCAGATTCCAATAGCATCAGCAGTCCCTTGTCAGCCTCCTATCAGAGTTTTGCTCAGGTCCCTCAATTTCAGCCAGAAAATGTCTGAAATCACAGAAAAACACACAAACTCATAGTAAAGTCCAGAAATGCGAATTTAAAATAAAAACTAATGAAAACATCCCTAAAAGTAGCTTGAAATTACTAAAAGCTACCTAAAAATAATGCCAAAAAGCGTATAAATTATCCGCTCATCACAACACCAAATTTAAATTGTTGCTTGTCCCCAAGCAACTGAAAATAAAATAGGATAAAAAGAAGAGAATATACTATAAATTCCAAAATATCAATGAATATTAATTCTAATTAGATGAGCGGGACTTGTAGCTTTTTGCTTCTGAACAGTTTTGGCATCTCACTTTTTCCTTTGAAGTTTAGAATGATTAGCTTCTCTAGGAACTTAGAATTCCGGATAGTGTTAATTGATTCTCCTAGTTAAGTATATTGATTCTTGAACACAGCTACTTATGAGTCTTGGCCGTGGCCCTAAGCATTTTGTTTTCCAGTATTACCACCGGATACATAAATGCCACAGACACATGACTGGATGAACCTTTTCAGATTGTGACTCAGCTTTGCTAGAGTCCCTAGTTAGAGGTGTCCAGTGCTCTTAAGCACACTCTTTTTTTGCTTTGGATCACGACTTTAACCACTCAGTCTCAAGCTTTTCACTTGGACCTTCATGACACAAGCACATGGTTAGGGACATCTTGATTTAGCCGCTTAGGCCTGGATTTTATTTTCTTGGGCCCTCCTATCCATTGATGCTTAAAGCCTTGGATCCTTTTTACCCTTGCCTTTTGGTTTTAAGGGCTCTTGGCTTTTTCTGCTTGCTTTTTCTTTTTCTTATATATATATATTTTTTCGCCACTTTTTTTTCGCAAGCTTTTGCTATTCACTGCTTTTTCTTGCTTCAAGAATCAATTTTATGATTTTTCAGATCATCAATATCATTTCTCTTTGTTCATCATTCTTTCAAGAGCCAACAATTTTAACATTCATAAACAACAAGATCAAAATTATGCACTGTTCAAGCATTCATTCAAAAAACAAAAAGTATTGTCACCACATCAATATAATTAAATTAAATTCAAGGATAATTTTGAAACTCATGTACTTCTTGTTCTTTTGAATTAAAACATTTTTCATTTAAGAGAGGTGAAGGATTAATGGAATTATTCATAACTTTAAGACATAGTTACTAACTACTAATGATCATGAAGTAGAGACACAAAAGATAAATAAACATGAAGCATAAAATCGAAAAACAGAGAAATAAGAACAAGGAATTAGTCCACCTTAGTGAGGGTGGCGCTTTCTTGAAGAACCAATGGTGCTCTTTGAGCTCCTCTATGTCTCTTCCTTGCTTCTGTTGCATGATCCCTAGTAATTTTGGTGCTCCTATCCTTAGTTGCTCCTAATAATTGTATGGAGGACAATTTATCCCCTGAGGTATCTCAGGGATCTCTTGATTTGCAGTCAAATGTTCTACCACTGAGCTATAAACCCTTTAGATGAGTCTTTCCATCTCCCATGACTCAGAGGTGGAAGCTTTTGTCTTCCCTTTTCTCTCTTTTTTTTTTGAGGATTTTCTGGCCTTAGGTTCCATCAATGGTTATGGAAAAACAAAAAGCTATGCTTTTACCACACCAAACTTAGAAAATTGCTCGTCCTCGAGCAAGAGAAGAAAGAATAGAAAAAGAAGAAGATATGGAGGAGATGGAAGGAGGTGTGGATTCGGCTATATGGGTGGGATTGGGTGGGAAGGAGATTTTGAAATTTGAAGGTAGGTGGGGTGTATGGTGAATGAAAAATAGAAGGGATGACCATGAATGGAGAGAGAGAGGGTGAGGTAGGTGGAGATCCTGTGAGGTCCACAGATCCTGAGGTGATCCTGTGGGATCCACAGATCCTGAGGTGTCAAGGATTTACATCCCTGCACCAATTAGGCATGTAGAATGCTTTTGCATACAATTCTGGCGTTTAAACGCCGGATTGATGCTTGTTTTGGGCGTTGAACGCCCAGCTGCAGCATGTTTCTGGCGTTGAACGCCAGCTTTCCTCAGTGTGCAATCCTGGCATTTAAACGCCAGATTGCTGCATGTTTTTGGCATTTAACGCCAGATCCATGCTCTGTTCTGGTGTTGAACACCAGCCAGATGCTCCTTACTGGCGTTTAAACGCCAGTGAGCTCCTCCTCCAGGGTGTGATTTTTCTTCTGCTGTTTTTTATTCTATTTTTAATTTTTTGTATTTTTTTTCATGACTCCACATGATCATGAACCTAATAAAACACAAAATAACAATAAAATAAAATTAAATAAATAAAAATTGGGTTGCCTCCCAATAAGCGCTCTTTTAATGTCACTAGCTTGATAGTGGGCTCTCATGGAGCCTCACAGATGTTCAGAGCATGATGAGGGCCTCCCAACACCAAACTTAGAGTTTGAATGTAGGGGCTTCTCAACACCAAACTTAGAGTTTGGTTGTGGCCTCCCAACACCAAACTTAGAGTTTGACTGTGGGGGCTCTGTTTGACTCTGCATTGAGAGAAGCTGTTCATGCTTCCTCTCATTACCAAATAACTTGGCATTCAGCTTCATGATGGCTCTTAGATATTGAGCAACTTGCTCTCCAGTCACATCTTCATCCTCTTCAGAGGAAGAATAGTTTTCAGAGCTCATGAATGGCAGAAGGAGATTTAATGGAATCTCTATGGTCTCTATATGAGCCTCAGATTCCTTTAGGTCCTCAATAGGGGACTCCTTCTTGCTTGAGAGACATCCCAAGAGGTCTTCCTCACTAGGATTTTTGTCCTTCTCCTCCCTTGTGCATTCGGCCATATTGATTACATCAATGGCCTTGCACTCTCCTTTTGGATTCTTTTCTGTATTGCTTGGGAGAATACTGGGAGGAGTTTCAATGACTTTCTTACTCAGCTGGCCCACTTGTGCCTCCAAATTTCTAATGGAGGATCTTGTCTCACTCATGAAACTTAAAGTGGCCTTCGACAGATCAGAGACTAAATTTGCTAAATTAGAGGGGCTCTGCTCAGAATTCTCTGTCTGTTGCTGAGAAGATGATGGATAAGGCTTGATATTACTGAGCCTATTTTTTCCACCATTAGTAAAGCCTTGTTGAGGCTTTTGTTGATCCTTCCATGAGAAATTTGGATGATTTCTCCATGATGAATTATAGGTGTTTCCATAAGGTTCACCCATGAAATTTACCTCTGCTATTGCAGGGTTCTCAGGATCATAAGCTTCTTCAGAAGCTGCCTCTTTAGTACTGTTGGATGCATTTTGCCATCCATTCAGACTTTGAGAGATCATGTTGACTTGCTGAGTCAACACTTTGTTCTGAGCCAATATGGCATTCAAAGTATCAATTTCAAGAACTCCCTTCCTCTGAGGCGTCCCACTATTCACGGAATTTCTCTCAAAAGTGTACATGAATTGGTTATTTGCAACCATGTCAATAAGTTCTTGAGCTTCTGCAGGTGTTTTCTTTAGGTGAATGGATCCACCTGTAGAATGGTCCAGTGACATCTTGGAAAACTCAGATAGACCATAATAGAATATATCTAATATGGTCCATTCTGAAAACATGTCAGAAGGACACTTTTTGGTCATCTGCTTGTATCTTTCCCAAGCTTCATAGAGGGATTCACCATCTTTTTGCTTGAAGATCTGAACATCCACTCTAAGCTTTCTCAGCTTTTGAGGAGGAAAGAATTTATCCAAGAAGGCCGTGACCAGCTTATCCCAGGAGTCCAGGCTATCTTTAGGTTGTGAGTCCAACCATGTTCTAGCTCTGTCTCTTACAGCAAAAAGGAAAAGCATGAGTCTGTAGACTTCAGGATCTACTCCATTCGTCTTAACAGTCTCACAAATCTGCAAGAACTCAGTTAAAAACTGGTAAAGATCTTCAGATGGAAGTCCATGAAACTTGCAGTTCTGTTGCATTAAAGCAACTAATTGAGGTTTCGGCTCAAAATTGTTAGCCCCAATTGCATGAATTGAGATGCTTCTTCCATCAAATTTGGATGTTGGTTTAGTGAAATCACCAAGCATCCTCCTTGCATTATTGTTGTTGGGTTCGGCTGTCATCTCCTTCTCTTGTTCAAAAATTTTAGAAAGGTTGCCTCTGGATTGTTGTAATTTAGCTTCTCTTAGTTTCCTCTTAAGAGTCCTTTCAGGTCCAGGATCAGCTTCAACAAGAGTTCCTTTTTCCTCATTCCTGCTCATATGAAAGAGAAGAGAAAAAGAAAAGGAAGAGGAATCCTCTATATCTGGGCAAAGAGGATCCTTATTATTAGTAGAAGAAGAAGAAGGATAGGAAGGAGAAGAGGAAAATTCGAACTCAGAGAGAGAAGGGGGATTCGAATTTTAGGATGAAGAAAAGTGTTAGTAAATAAATAAATAAATAGAAGAAGAGAAGAGAGAGAGAATTTTGAAAATAATTTTGAAAAAGTAGTTAGTGATTTTTGAAAATTAAAGATAAAATATAATTAAAATTAAAATTTAAAACAATTAAAAAGAATTTTTGAAAAAGAGATGAGATATTTTCGAAAATTAAAGAGGGAAAAGTAGTTAGGTGGTTTTGAAAAAGATAAGAAACAAACAAAAAGTCAAATAGTTAGTTGAAAAAGATATTAAAGTCAAATTTGAAAAAATAAGAAGATAAGAAGTTAGATAAGATATTTTGAAATCAAATTTTGAAAAAGATAAAATTTTGAAAAAGATATGATAAAAAGATAAGATAAGAAGATATGATAAAAAGATAAGATTTTTAAGAAAAATATATTTTGAAAAAGAATTAATTTTTTTAAATTTAAAATTGATTACTTGACTAACAAGAAACTAAAAGATATGATTCTAGAATTTAAAGATTGAACTTTTCTTAACAAGAAAGTAACAAACTTCAAATTTTTTAATCAATCACATTAATTGTTAGCATAATTTTTGAAAATAAAGATAAAACTTAAGAAAAAGATTTTTGAAAAATATTTTAAAGAATTTTTGAAAATTAATAAGAAAAATGAAAAAATTTAATGTTTGAAAAAGTTTTAAAAAGATAAGATTTTTAAAATTGAAAATTTGACTTGACTTGTAAGAAAAAAATAATTTTAAAAATTTTTGACCAAGTCAACTCAAATTTTCGAAAATTTGGAGAGAAATAAGGAAAATATATTTTTTATTTTTGAATTTTTATTATGAGAGAGAAAAACACAATTATGACCCAAAACATGAAAATTTTGGATCAAAACACTTAATGCATGCAAGAACACTATGAATGTCAAGATGAACACCAAGAACACTTTGAAGATCATGATGAACATCAAGAACATATTTTTGAAAAATTTTTGATGCAAAGAAAACATGCAAGACACCAAACTTAGAATTCTTTAATGCATGGACTCTAACAAACGAAAAATGCATATGAAAAACAACAAAAGATACAAAACAAGAAAACATCAAGATCAAACAAGAAGACTTACCAAGAACAACTTGAAGATCATGAAGAACACTATGAATGCATGAATTTTCGAAAAATGCAAGAAAAAATTTTTAAAGCATGCAATTGACACCAAACTTAAAAATTGACTCAAGACTCAAACAAGAAACACAAAATATTTTTGGTTTTTATGATTTTATGAATTTTTTTGGTTTTTCTTTTATTATTTTCGAAAAACATTATTATAAAAATGAAAAAGAAAAGAAAAATTTTGAAAACTTTTTGAAAAGAAAATAAAAAGAAAATTACCTAATCTGAGCAACAAGATGAACCGTCAGTTGTCCAAACTCAACAATCTCCGGCAATGGCGCCAAAAACTTGGTGGACGAAATTGTGATCATCAACAATGGCTCCAATAATTTGGTAGCTCTTACACGTGAATTACACTTAGTCACAACTCCGCACAACTAACCAGCAAGTGCACTGGGTCGTCCAAGTAATACCTTACGTGAGTAAGGGTCGATCCCACGGAGATTGTTGGTATGAAGCAATCTATGGTCATCTTGTAGATCTCAGTCAGGCGGATTCAAATGTGATTGGATTAGATAATTAAATGATAAATAAAATAAACAGGAAATAAAGATAAAGTTACTCATGTAATCCAATGGTGGGAATTTCAGATAGGTGCATGGAGGTGCTGTGTTCCTTCCGAATCTCTACTTTCTTATTACATTCATACAATCCTTCTTACTCCTTTCCATGGCAAGCTGTATGTAGGGCATCACCATTGTCAATGGCTACATCCCATCCTCTCAGTGAAAATGGTCCAAATGCTCTGTCACAGCACGACTAATCATCTGTCGGTTCTCAATCAGGTTGGAGTAGAATCCAGTGATTCTTTTGCGTTTGTCACTAATGCCCAGCCTTCAGGAGTTTGAAGCTCGTCACAGTCATTCAATCCCGGAATCCTACTCAGAATACCACAGACAAGGTTAGACTTTCCGGATTCTCATGAATGCCGCCATCAATTCTAGCTTATACCACGAAGATTCTGATAAAGGAATCCAAGATATATGCGCGCAGTCTAAGGTAGAACGGAAGTGGTTGTCAATCACGTGCGTTCATAGGTGAGAATGATGATGAGTGTCACGGATCATCACATTCATCAAGTTGAAGTGCAACGAATATCTTAGAACAGGAATAAATCGAATTGGATAGAAAATAATAGTAATTGCATTAAAAATTGAGGTACAGCAGAGCTCCACACCCTTAATCTATGGTGTGTAGAAACTCCACCATTGAAAATACATAAGTGAAAGGTCCAGGCATGGCCAAATGGCCAGCCCCCATGATCTGAGAACTAAACATCCCAAGATGTCTAATACAATAATAAACTATCCTATTTATACTAGACTGGCTACTAGGGTTTATAGGAGTAAGTAATTGATGCATAAATCCACTTCCGGGGCCCACTTGGTGTATGTTTGGGCTGAGCTTGATCTATCCACGAGCTAAGGCTTCTTTTGGAGTTGAACGCCAAGTTGTAACGTGTTTTGGGCGTTCAACTCCGGTTCGTGACGTGTTTCTGGCGTTGACTCCAGAATGCAGCATGGAACTGGCGTTGAGCACCAGTTTACATCATCAAATCTCGAACAATGTATGGACTATTATATATTGCTGGAAAGATCTGGATGTCTACTTTCCAACACCATTAAGAGCGCGCCATTTGGAGTTTTGTAGCTCTAGAAAATCTATTTCGGGTGCAGGGAGGTCAGATTCTAACAGCATCAGCAGTCCCTTGTCAGCCTCCTATCAGAGTTTTGCTCAGGTTCCTCAATTTCAGCCAGAAAATTCCTGAAATCACAGAAAAACACACAAACTCATAGTAAAGTCCAAAAATGTGAATTTAACATAAAAACTAATGAAAACATCCCTAAAAGTAGCTTGAAATTACTAAAAACTACTTAAAAACAATGGCAAAAAGCGTATAAATTATCCGCTCATCAATAACTTATAGAGAAAATAGGGTTCTGAAAATGTGCAAAAGGAAGAAAATCTCAATCCTAAGTGATCTTTTCCTTTAAATACTAACCTAATTTAATACGAAAAATAAAATAATATAAATAAATCTTAAACCTAAAAGATATTGTTTGTAAAATTAAAAATTACAAAAAGAATATAAAATATAACTAATAACTGAAAGATCTAATTGAGAGGCCCAAACAGGGGTGAACTTGGACTGCTGCTAGCGTTTAACGCCAGAGGCGTTAAATGCCCCAAGGGGAGTGATGGCGTTCTGGTTCTGGGTCCCCTGTTGGCGCTAAACGCCAGCTGGGCGTTCAGCGCCCAGGGGGTGCTGCCTGCTTTTTTTCTTTTTAGCTCCAAACTCTGCCAAATTGCTCTGAATTTTCTCTGAAATCATGAAAACACTAAAACAACTCAAAGTAGCATCCAAAGAGGTTTTTTGCTCTAAAATCTAGTAGAACTAAATAAAATCTAACTAAAACCAACTAGAAAATGATAAGAAAAAGGGTATAAGATACTCACGCATCAGTAACCATGACTGTAAGTTCCAGATTTGTTATTTAAGACTACCTTTAAAGCAGATCCACCTTCTTTTTTTCAGTCTTTCAGTTTCACAAAATTTTTCCTTATCCCAAATACACAATAAACCACCAGTTGCATCATTTGATTCAACGAATTCCTATTCAATATCATTTTGGCCCCACAATTATTTTACTAAACTAGCTGTCATACTCTTCATTTTTGTTTCAACCACACCTATGAACCACGGTTTTTTATTTCTAACCATATCCTTTATGCAACTTTCTTTTTCTCTACTCCTCAATCCTCTACAATTCCAGAAAATTAACATATCTGAGATTTAGAGACACCAACCTGTTTAAGAGATCTTTTTTTCTCCTTAACTGTGTTTTGAAATAGATCTCCTCATGCTCTTCTCCATTATTTTGAGTCTCCTTCCTCAAATGTTTCAAAGCTTCTTCTTCATCACTGCAGTACATCAAAACTTGGGAGCCAATCCTCCATGCTTCAAGTGCTTCATCCTCAATGTCATTCTTTTCGCTATCTTCTCTACTTGGCAAACCCTTCTCTTTCTTTGATTTATTTTTTGATCGCTCGACCCCCTTTTTTCATGTCTCTAACTTTTTTGGCTCTTGATAAAATTTTCTTCTTCTTAGTTATTTCCGCCACTCCCTTCTTCTTTGTACGTGTGCTTTTTCTTAACCCACTATTTATAATTCTTTTCTTTGTTCTTATTACATGTGGTTCAAATATCACCTTGTCTGTTGGATATTTCTTTCTTTCATTGAGCTGCTTCATTTCCTTTTTTTTTCTTAATAAGGGGCTTTCCTTATCAAGTCCATGCATAGTCATGTTCTCAAAACCAGGTGGTATTAATGAGCCAGATAATGACTTGTTGATCCTTAAAGTTATATATTGGGCCACCTTTGAAGCCCGATTGGGTCTCCTGAATTACCTTTTTACTTCTTCTATTATCAAATAAGCATCTTGTGGAACTTAAAGACTCAACCCAAATCAAAAACTCCAACTGTTGCAGATCAAGTGCGCCGCTTCTCTCTTCATGCGATGTCTTTTCTCTATGCAACCATAAATGCGACTCATTAACTCCGCTCGCCATCTCATAATTTTTCTTGGATTACCCATCACCTTCTTCCTCTCTCTCCTTCACCGGAATATTTGAATTTTTCACCATTGGTTGCTTTGCTCCGTCATTATTTCTCCCTTCCCAACTTTCTCTTACAAAAATATCAAATTTTTCATCATCAAGAACCAAACTTACTCTATCATTGATCACCGTCACCCAATTTATGTCCACTAGGACCTTAACCGAATCAAAGTCATCGTCTTTCATGGAGTCTTCATCAATTTTCAAGTCTGACCCCCACACAGCTGTTATATCATGAACATTATCTTCATACCAAGCATGGAGAAGGAGGCCAAAGATCTCGATCCATACCTTTCTAGAGCTATTCATTTCCTCAGCCGACCACTTTCTTATCATGTCAAAATGGTTAAGTACAAAATGATGATCCCAGTACTTCTTTCATATTCTCAACCGAATTATAGACAATGATCATTTTAAAGGACCCATGCTTTTAACCTCAACAAGGGTGTGCCAATCATTGAAGAGATTTGGAATAACTTCATCACACCTCAATAGAATAACGAATTCACCCATAATAGACCTCTCAAGCTTTTCCACAATCTTCGGATCAATTTTTCCCTTAATCTCTCCAAGAATCATTGTTTTTTTCTATTCTTCTGTTTGATTCAGTTGTTTGTCGCCATTATTGTCATCCCTCAATAAAGCATCCTTGAATGTTTTCTCCCTCCCTTTCGGTTTCATTCTTATCCTTGTTGGGTCACTCATATCTTCTTGCCTTTTGTTCATTCGGTTTGCATTGTTAGCACTGTTCCATTGGTCTCTTTTTTTCCTCTCTTAAATTTTGATTCTGTCACCCTAATTTGAACACCATTCACACCATACTCGTTAAGATTTCTGACCGCTCTTTTTGCGTGGTTCTTGAAAGCATAATGTACAAATACGAATTTGAATTTTGTCTTCACTCTGTTCTTCATTGACAAATATACGTTTACTACTTTCCCCATCCATACTAAATAATTCCCACAGTCATTGTATACTCGTTCTTTCATTTAGATTATCAGCAAAAATCATAAAAAAATTTTGCTCCAATCTCTGAAAGCCTTCTGTAATTTCCTTATCTCTCCCTCACCTAGTAAAAACTCCCTGTGATCTCTGTGGTTTCACATGTTGGTGTTGTTGCCATGGTTTTCTTCTCCTAATCTCTATCCACTGGTGTTTCCCCCTTCACTCTTTCTCGTATTTTCTCTCATTGTATTTTTTTTTTCAGTTACCTTTATATAAAGTTAACTGCACCTTCATTCATTAAAAATTCTTATGTCATTTGTAATTTTTTTATGTCATTTACAACTAAATAATGTGTTTTTGTTATCATTAAATTAATTATGTGATATTTAATTAAGAAGGAGCTAAGAAGATGATGATCATGAGAAACAATAATATATGTGTGGAATGAGAACCGAAGGCTCTCAATATGGTTAAGGTGTCTACATAAATAATGTATAAGGTCTCGAGAAAGCCAGAGGTATTCTTAAAACTCCAACACTCAGAATTAAACTTAAAGAAGTATACTAAACCAGAAATTTGGAAATATATTTGTGGAGTCTAGTTTTAATCTAACTCTTCACCTTCTCTCAACCCAAACCCCCTAATCACTAGTGGAGCTACCCTCATCGTCACCTCTGTCAGCATGAGGGATCTCTCATAAGCAAAGACATACAAGACAGACAAGGAAAACAAAAATAGGATGCAATTACAGCAAGTAGGACAAATAGCAGAAAAGCATGGCTAATTAATTAGGCAAACCAAGTAATGCACACTCAAGAAAAACATATAAATGCATATGATGTATGCCTACTCTATGGCTGATCAGTCTCACCTGTTGATTATATAGCTTAACCTAACATGTCCGATAGCTAACCCAAGACAGTCCATCCGTTGCGCATCCAGAAGAGTATATGCATATAATCACAATCATTCATTTATCATCTCATTGGAAAATTCTGGGGAGTTAAAGTGCTTGGTCACTGGTGCACGAAATTGTGATCTCAATGGCGCCAACAACTTGGTACGCACAATTGTAATCTCAACTCTTTTTTCACAACTTCACACAACTAACCAGCAAGTGCACTGGGTCGTCCAAGTAATAAACCTTACGTGAGTAAGGGTCGATCCCACGGAGATTGTCGGCTTGAAGCAAGCTATGGTCATCTTGTAAATCTCAGTCAGGCGGATTCAAATGGTTATAGAGTTTTGAGAATTAAAAGATAAATAAACATAAAATAAAGACAGAGATACTTATGTAATTCATTGGTGGGAATTTTAGACAAGCGTATGGAGATGCGTTATTCCTTCTGAATCTCTGCTTTCCTACTGTCTTCGTTTAATCATTCATACTCCTTTCCATGGCAAGCTGTATGTTGGGGATCACCGTTGTCAATGGCTACCTCCCGTCCTCTCAGTGAAAATGGTCCTCTACGGTTTCTGTACGGTAATCAACTGTCGAATTTCTTGTCTCGGATGAAAAATACCAAGCGCAGCTACCGCATGGCTAATCAGCTGTTAGTTCTCTATCGTGTCGGAATAAGATCCAATGATCCTTTTGCGTCTGTCATTACGCCCTACAGTCGCGAGTTTGAAGCTCGTCACAGTCATTCCTTCCCAGATCCTACTCGGAATACCACAGACAATGTTTAGACTTTCCGGATCTCAGGAATGCTACCAATTGATTCTAGCCTATACCACAAAGGTTCTAATCTCGGATTCAGATGCCCCATTATCAGGGGGAGTCGATGTAAATCGTTGAGTGGAAACCCAAGAGATAAACACTCAAGCGATTGCAGATAGAACGGAAGCGGTTGTCAGGTTTGCGTTCATGAGTGAGAATGGTGATGAGTGTCACGAATCATCACATTCATTAGGTTGAAATGCGAGTGAATATCTTAGAATAAGAATAAGCTTGAATTGAATAGAAGAACAATAGTACTTTGTATTACTACTCGAGGAACAGTAGAGCTCCACACCTTAATCTATGGAGTGTAGAAACTCCACCGTTGAAAATACATAAGTGATGAAGGTCCAGGCATGGCCGAATGGCCAGCCTCCATAAAAGTCTAAGATAGCATGAAACTGATCAAAGATCTCTAATACAATAGTAAAAGGTTCTATTTATACTAGACTAGTTACTAGAGTTTACAGAAATAAGTAAATGATGCATAAATCCACTTCCGGGCCCACTTGCTGTGTGCTTAGGCTGAGCATTAATGCTTTCATGTGTAGAGACTTTTTTTGGAGTTAAACACCAGCTTTTATGCCAGTTTGGGTGTTTAACTCCAGTTTTTATCCTGTTTCTGGCGTTTGACACTAGAATAGGACAGGAAGTTGGCGTTTAAACGCCAGTTTGCATCGTCAAAACTCGGACAAAGTATGGACTATTATATATTGCTGGAAATTCCAGGATGTCTACTTTTCAAACCAATTGAGAGCGCGCCAATTGGGCTTCTGTAGCTCCAGAAAATCCGTTTCGAGTGCAGGGAGGTTAGAATCCAACAGCATCTAATGTCCTTTTTCAGCATCTGAATCAAATTTTTGCTCATGTCCCTCAATTTCAGCCAGAAAATACCTAAAATCATAGAAAAATACAAAAACTCATAGTAAAGTCCGGAAATATGAATTTTGCTTAAAAACTAATAAAAATACACTAAAAAGTGGCTAGATCCTACTAAAAACATCTAAAAATAATGCCAAAAAGCGTATAAATTATCCGCTCATCACAACACTAAACTTAAATTGTTGCTTGTCCCCAAGCAACTGAAAATCAAATAGGATAAAAAGAAGAGAACATACAATGAATCTCACAATATCAATGAAACTTAGTCCCAGCGGGACTAGTAGCTTTTTGCTTCTGAACAGTTTTTGCATCTCACTTTATCCTTTGAAATTCAGAATGATTGGCATCTATAGGAACTTAGAATTTTAGATAGTGTTATTGATTCTCCTAGTTCAGTATGTTGATTCTTGAACACAGCTACTTTATGAGTCTTGGTCGTGGCCCTAAGCACTTTGTTTTCTAGTATTACCACCGGATACATAAATGCCACAGACACATAACTAGGTAAACCATTTTAGATTGTGACTCAACTTTGCTAAAATCCCCAGTTAGAGGTGTCCAGAGTTCTTAAGCACACTCTTTTTGCTTTGGATCATGACTTTAACCACTCAGTCTCAAGCTTTTCACTTGGACCTTCATGAGACAAGCACATGGTTAGGGACAACTTGATTTAGCTGCTTAGGTCTGAATTTTATTTCCTTGGGCCCTCCTATCCATTAATGCTCAAAGCCTTGGATCCTCTTTACCCTTGCCTTTTGGTTTAAAGGTTTATTGGCTTTTTCTGCTTTCTTTTTTTTCTTTTTCTTTCTTCTTTTTTCGCTATTTTCTATTTTTCACTATTTTTTATTGCTTCAAGAATCAATTTCATGATTTTTTAGATTATCAATAACATTTCTCTTTGTTCATCATTCTTTCAAGAGCCAACAATTTTAGTATTCATAAACTTCACTATAAAAAAATATGCACTGTTCAAGCATTCATTCAGAGAACAAAAAGTATTGCCACCACATCAAAATAATTAAACTAATTTCAAGATAAAATTTGAAATCCAAGTACTTCTTGTTCTTTTGTAATTAGGCACATTTTTCATTTAAGAGAGGTGAAGGATTCATGGAATTATTCATAGGTTTAAGACATTGACACTAGACACTAATGATCATGTAATGAAGAAGACACACACATAGATAAAACATCAAGCATAGAAATCGAAAAACAGAAAAATAAGAACAAGGAAATTAAGGAACGGGTCCACCTTAGTGATGGCGGCTAGTTCTCCTTCTTGAAGATCCTATGGAGTGCTTGAGCTCCTCAATGTCTCTTCCTTGCGTTTGTTGCTCTTCCTTCATGGCTCCTTGATGTGCAGTCAAATGCTTTACTACTGAGCTATGGAGCCAGGAGATGAGTCTCTCCATCTTCCATGACTCGGAGGTAGAAGCTTTTGCCTTCCCTTTCCTCTTTCTAGAGGTTTCTCCAGCCTTAGGTGCCATAAATGGTTATGGAAAAATAAAAAGCAATACTTTTACCACACCAAACTTAAAAGGTTTGCTCGTCCTCGAGCAAAAGAAGAAAGAAAGAAGGGGAAAAAGAAGAAAATAGAGGAGATGGAGGGAGAGATAGGTTCGGCCAAGGGGGTGGGAAAGGGTTTGTGATGTGTGAAAATGAAGGAGTGAAGAGGAGTATTTATAGGGAAAGAGAGGGAGAGTGGCCGAATGGTGTTGGGTGGGTTTGGGAGGGAAAAGTGTTTGAATTTGAAAGTGAGGTAGGTGGGGGTTTTTTTTTGGAGAAGAGGGATGGAGGTGATTGGTGAAGAGAATATGGGGAAGAGAATAGGATTTTATAGGTGAGTGGTGTTTTGGGTAGAGTGTTATAGAGATGTGTGAGGGGAAAGAGAGAGGTGGGATAAGTGGGACCCTGTGGGGTCCACAAATCCTGAGGGATCAAGGACTTCTCATTCCTGGTCTATTTAGGTGTGTAAAAACGCCCTTAGAGTGAAATTCTGGCATTTAACGCCAGAGTGCTGCTTGTTTCTGGCGTTAAACGCAAGCTTTTATACCTTTCCTGGCGTTTAACGCCAACTTGGTACTCTGTTATGGCGTTAAACGCTATTCTGGTGCCCATTTTTGGCGTTAAATGCCTAGAACGATGCCAGATTGGGCGTTTAACGCCCATTCTGCTACTCTTACTAGCATTTAAACGCCAGTAAGCTTATCCTCCAGTGTGTGCTGTTTTTAATGCTGTTTTTGAATTTGCTTTGATTTTTGCAGTTGTTTTTGTGACTCCATGTGATCATTAACCTAAAGAAAACATAAAATAACATAGATAAATAAAAATTGGGTTGCCTCCTAATAAGCACTTCTTTAATGTCAATAGCTTGACAGTGGGCTCTCATGGAGCCTCACAGATATTCAGAGCATGGTTGGGGCCTCTCAACACCAAACTTAGAGTTTGGTTGTGGCCTCCCAACACCAAACTTAGAGTTTGAATGTGGGGTTTTGTTTGACTCTGTATTGGGAGAAGCTTTTCTTGCTTCTTCTCCATGTGTACAGAAGAAGAACCTTGAGTCTTGAATTCAAGGTAGTCCTCATTCAATTGAAGGACCAACTCTCCTCTGTCAACATCAATCACAGCTTTTGCTGTAGCTAGGAAAGGTCTGCCAAGGATGATGGATTCATCCTCATCTTTCCCGGTGTCTAGGATTATGAAATCAACAGGGATGTAAAGGCCTTCAACCTTCACTAGCACATCCTCTACTAGTCTATAAGCCTGTTTCATTGATTTGTCTGCCATCTCTAGTGAGATTCTTGCAGCTTGAACCTCAAAGATTCCCAGTTTCTCCATTACAGAGAGTGGCATGAGGTTTATGCTTGACCCCAGGTCACACAGAGCCTTCTCAAAGGTCATGGTGCCTATGGTATAAGGTATTAAGAACCTTCCGGGATCCTCTTTCTTTTGAGGTAATGTCTGCCTAATCACATTATTCAGCTCATTGGTGAGCAAGGGGGGTTCATCCACCCAAGTCTCATTACCAAATGACTTGGCATTCAGCTTCATGATTGTTCCAAGGTACTTAGCAACTTGCTCTTTAGTAATATCTTCATCCTCTTCAGAGGAGGAATAGTCATCAGAGCTCATGAATGACAGAAGTAGGTTCAATGGAATCTTTATGGTTTCTAGATGAGCCTCAGATTCCTTAGGTTCCTCAATTGGGAACACCTTTTTGTCCAGAGGACGTCCTACGAGGTCTTCCTCACTGGGATTCACGTCCTCCTCCTCCTCTCTAGGTTCGGCCACACCAAGTAAGCTTATGGCCTTGCACTCTCTTTTTGGATTCTCTTCTGTATTGCTTGGGAGAGTACTAGGAGGAGTTTCAGTGATTCTTTTACTCAGCTAGCTGACGATTGATTTTTTTTGCTAGTAAAAAATTTTATAAAAATAGTCGCGTTGTAAGTAAAGCTTCTAAACCAACAGAAAATCTTTTCATGCAAACGTTTGGTTATCACAAGTAACAAACCCAATAAAATTTATAAACCGAAGTATTCAAACCTTGAGTCGTCTTCTCAAGGAGTTGCAGGGAAGTATGAATTATTATTGGTTATGCAAAATAGTGTTTTTGGGTTTTGAAAAGGTTTTGAACAAGAGAAATAAATTGCAGGAATTAATAAATTAATAACTAATAAAACTCTTGGCAAGGTATGAAAACTGGAAGTCCTATCCTAGTTATCCTTATCAATGGTGATGAGAATTATACTTTTGCTCCCACTAAGTCAACCTCTAACTATGAAGGTCAGTTAAGTGGACAAATTAAATTAATACCTAAAGTCCTAGTCGACTCCTTAAGGAAAGACTAGAGTTATAGGAATCTAAATTAATCAGCAAGAATAATAATTATCAATCACGATGAGTTTGATAACTCAAGAGTTACCAATTAATCAACCAAAGCCAAAAGGGAAAAATCTAAATTATTTATATAATAAATAAAGGAAAGCAATCATAAGTCTGAAATACCTCAATGTGTATTAATTAAGAAAATCATAACATGAATGGTCCATAAGCCAATTGGGCAACATAAATCAAATACACATAAAAGCATCAAAGTAAATAAAAGTAGAAGAGAAACATAAATTATTGAACCTGGTATGAAGAAACAATCCTAATAACTAAAAGAAATCCTAAATCTAAAACCTAAGAGAGAGGAGAGAACCTCTCTCTCTAAAAACTACATCTAAATTGTGAAAAGTGTGTATTATGAATGTATGATGATCAATTAATGGATTTCCCCACTTTATAGTCTCTAATCTGTGTTTTCTGGGCCGAGAACTGGGTCAGAAACAGCCCAAAAATTGGTGATTATGAAATCTGGTTCGTACAGGTCGTGGCAAAGTGACGCGGAGGCATCATCCACCCGTTTGCGTGGATTGAAATTTTGCAGATGCAACGCGGGCGTGTCATCCACGCGTTCGCATTGCATAACTTCGGGGCAGCTATGGAAAGTTATATATCATTGCGAAGTCCTAGATGTTATCTTTCCAACGCAACTGGAACCATCTCATTTGGACCTCTGTAGCTCAAGTTATGACCGTTTGAGTGCGAAAAGGTCAGGCTGGACAGCTTAGCAGTTTCTTCAACTTCTTGTATTCCTTCCACTTTTGCATGCTTCCTTTCCATCCTCTGAGCCATTCATGCCCTGTAATCCCTGAAATCACTTAACACACATATCACGGCATCTAATGGTAATAAGAGAGGATTAATATTAGCAAATATAAGGCCAAAGAAGCATGTTTTCAATCATAGCACAAAATCAGGAAGGAGAATGTAAACCCATGCATCTAGTATGAATAAGTGTATGAAAGATTGATAAAATCCACTCAATTAAGCACAAGATAAACCATAAAATAGTGGTTTATCACTGGCCTACTTGTGCCTCCAAATTTCTAATGGAGGACCTTGTTTCATTCATGAAACTTAGAGTGGCCTTAGATAGATCAGAGACTATTTTTACTAAGCTAGAGGGGCTCTGCTTAAAATTCTCTATATGTTGCCGAGAGGATGATGGAAAAGGCTTGCTATTGCTAAACCTGTTTCTTCCACCATTATTATTGTTAAAGCCTTGTTGAGGCTTTTGTTGATCCTTGCATGAGAAATTTGGATGATTTCTCCATGAGGGATTATAGGTGTTTCCATAGGTTCACCCATGTAATTCACCTCTACCATTGCAAGGTTCTCAGGATCATAAGCTTCTTCTTCAAAAGATGCTTCTTTAGTACTGTTGGATGCATTTTGCAAACCATTCAGACTCTAAGAAATCATATTGACTTACTAAGTCAACATTTTGTTTTGAGCCAATATGGCATTCAGAGCATCAATTTCAAGAACTCCCTTCCTCTGAGGCGTTCCATTACTCACAAGATTCCATTTAGTGGTGTACATGAACTGTTATTTGGAACCATTTCAATAAGTTCCTGAGCTTCTGCAGGCGTTTTCTTTAGGTGAATAGATCCACCTGCAGAATGGTCCCATGAGATCTTAGACAATTTAGACAGACCATCATAGAATATATCCAGGATGGTCCATTCTAAAAGCAGATTAGAAGGACACTTTTTGGTCAGTTGCTTGTATCTTTTCCAAGCTTCATAGAGGGATTCACCTTCTTTCTGCCTGAAGGTTTGAACATCCACTCTAAGCTTGCTCAGCTTTTGAGGAGGAAAGAATTTAGCTAAGAAAGCCGTGACCAACTTATCCCAAGAGTTTAGGCTATCTCTAGGTTGAGAGTCCAACCATATTCTTGCTTTGTCTCTTACAGCAAAAGGGAAAAGCATAAGCTTATAGACCTCGGGATCAACTCCATTGGTCTTAACAGTATCACAGATCTGCAAGAATTCAGTTAAGAACTGAAAAGAATCTTCTGATGGAAGTCCATGAAACTTGCAATTCTATTGCATCAAAGAAACTAATTGAGGCTTTAGCTCAAAGTTGTTTGCTCCAATGGCAGGGATTGAGATGCTTCTTCCATGGAAGTTAGAGTTTGGTGCAGTAAAGTCACCAAGCATCTTCCTTGCATTGTTGTTAGGTTTGGCCATTACTTCTTTTTCGAGATTCTTTGTAAGGTTTTCTCTGGATTGTTGTGCTTTAGCTTCTCTTAGCTTCTTCTTCAGAGTCTTTTCAGGTTCAGGATCTGCTTCAACAAGAATGTCCTTGTCCTTGCTCCTGCTCATATGAAAAAGAAGAGGACAAAAAAGAATAGGAATCCTCTATGTCACAGTATAGAGATTCCTTTATGTGAGTAGAAGAAGAAAAGAATATAAGAATGATGTAGAGAGAAGAGATGAAGAATTCGAACACAGAGAGGGAGAGATGGTTCAAATTATAAGAAGAAGAGAAGAGTGTTAGTGATTAAATAAATAAATAGAAAGAGATGAGAGAGAGAGAGAGTTTTCGAAAATAATTAAAAAGAATGTTAGAGTTCGAAAATTAAGAAAAGGAATAAAATTAAAAGTTAAAATAATTAGTTAAATATAAAGATTTTTTAAAAAGAGGAAAGTGATTTTCGAAAATTAGAGAGAGAAAAGTAGTTAGGTGGTTTTGAAAAATATAAGAAATAGTAAAACAAACAAAAAGTCAATTAGTTAATTGAAAAAGATTTGAAAAAGATATGATTAAAAAGATATGATTGAAATTTATTTTGAAAAAGATTTGAAAACGAAATTTTAAAAAGATTTGATTTTGAAAATTGAAGTTGATGACTTAACTAACAAGAAACTAAAAGATATGATTCTAGAATTTAAAGATTGAACATTTCTTAACAAGAAAGTAACAAACTTGAAATTTTTGAATCAAAACATTAATTGTTAGTAATAATTTTGAAAATTATGAAATAAAGATAAGAAAAAGATTTTGAAACTCAATTTTTTTAAAAATTTTTTCAAAAAACATGAAATAAAAATGAAAAATATTTGATTTTTGAAAAAGTTTTGAAAAGATAGGATTTTTAAATTGAAATTTTGACTTGACTCATAAGAAACAACTAAATTTAAAAAATAATTTTTTGACCGAGTCAACCAAAAATTTCGAAATTTATGAGAGAAATAAGGGAAAGATATTTTTTTATTTTTTGAATTTTTAACGAGGAGAGAGAAAAACACAAAAATGACTCAAAATATGAAAATTTTGGATCAAAACCAAAGATGCATGCAAGAACACTTTGAATGTCAAAATGAACACCAAGAACACTTTGAAGATCATGATGAACATCAAGAACTTATTTTTGAAAAATTTTCAAGAAAAGAAAAACATGCAAGACACCAAACTTAGAAATTTTTATGCTTAGACACTAACAAACTAAAAATGCATATGAAAAACAAGAAAAGACACAAAACAAGAAAATATGAAGATCAAACAAGGAGACTCATTAAGAACAACTTGAAGATCATGAAGAATGCAATGCATGAATTTTCGAAAATTTTTTTTAGAAAATTAAAAAAATGCAATTGACACCAAACTTAAAAATTGACACTAACCCAAACAAGAAACAAAATATTTTTGATTTTATGATTTTATAAATTTTTTTGGATTTTTCAAAAATTATTTTTAGAAAAACGAAAAAGAAGAAAAATTTTTTGAAAGATTTTTGAAAACTTTTTGAAAATAAAATAAAGGTTGAAACAAGAAGAAAATTACCTAATCTAAGCAACAAGATGAACCGTCAGTTGTCCAAACTCGAACAATCCCTGGCAACGGTGCCAAAAACTTGGTGCACAAATTTGTGATCTCAATGGCGCCAACAACTTAGTGCGCACAATTGTAATCTCAACTCTTTTTTCACAACTTCGCACAACTAACCAGCAAGTGCACTGGGTCGTCCAAGTAGTAAACCCTACATGAGTAAGGGTCGATCCCACGGAGATTGTCGGCTTGAAGCAAGCTATGGTCATCTTGTAAATCTCAGTCAGGCGGATTCAAATGGTTATAGAGTTTTGAGAATTAAAGGATAAATACACATAAAATAAAGACAGAGATACTTATGTAATTCACTGGTGGGAAGTTCAGATAAGCGTATGGAGATGCGTTATTCCTTCTAAATCTCTGCTTTCCTACTGTCTTCGTTCAATCATTCATACTACTTTCCATGGCAAGCTGTATGTTGGGGATCACTGTTGTCAATAGCTACCTCCCGTCCTCTCAGTGAAAATGGTCCTCTACGGTTTATGTATGGCTAATCAACTGTCGGATTTCTTGTCTCGGTTGAAAAATACCAAGCACAGCTACCGCATGGCTAATCAGCTGTTGGTTCTCGATCGTGTCGGAATAAGATCCAATGATCCTTTTGCGTCTGTCACTACGCCCCACAGTCGCGAGTTTGAAGCTCGTCACAGTCATCCCTTCCCAGATCCTACTGGAATACCGCAGACAAGGTTTAGACTTTCCGGATCTCAGGAATGCTGTCAATTGATTCTAGCCTATACCACGAAGGTTCTAATCTCGGATTCAGATGCCCCGTTGTCAGGGGGAGTTGATGTGAATCGTTGAGTAGAAATCCAAGAGATATACACTCAAGCAATTGCAGATAGAACGGAAGTGGTTGTCAGGCACGCGTTCATGAGTGAGAATGGTGATGAGTGTCACGGATCATCACATTCATCAAATTGAAGTGTGAGTGAATATCTTAGAATAAGAATAAGCTTGAATTGAATAGAAGAACAATAGTACTTTGCCTTAATACTCAAGGAACAGCAGAGCTCCACACCTTAATTTATGGGGTGTAGAAACTCTACCGTTGAAAATACATAAGTGATGAAGGTCCAGGCATGGCCGAATGGTCAGCCTCCATAAAAGTCTAAGATAGCATGAAACTGATCAAAGATCTCTAATACAATAGTAAAAGGTCCTATTTATACTAGACTAGTTACTAGGGTTTACAGAAATAAGTAAATGATGCAGAAATTCACTTTCGGGCCCACTTTGTGTGTGCTTGGGCTGAGCATTGAAGCTTTCATGTGTAGAGACTTTTCTTGGAGTTAAATGCCTTAAACGCCAGCTTTTATGCCTGTTTGGGCGTTTAACTCCAGCTTTTATCCTATTTCTGGCGTTTAACTTTAGAATAGGGCAGGAAGTTGGAGTTTAAACGCCAGTTTGCATCGGCAAAACTCAGGCAAAGCATGGACTATTATATATTGCTGAAAAGCCCAGGATGTCTACTTTCCAACACAATTGAGAGCACGCCAATTAGGATTCTGTAGCTCTAGAAAATCTATTTCGAGTGCAGGGAGATCAGAATCTAATAGCATCAGCAGTCATTTTTCAGCCTCTGAATCAGATTTTTGCTCAGGTCCCTCAATTTCAGCCGGAAAATACCTGAAATCATAGAAAAATGTACAAACTCATAGTAAAGTCCATAAATGTAAATTTTTCTTAAAAACTAATAAAAATACACTAAAAAGTGGCTAGATCCTACTAAAAACTATCTAAAAATAATGCCAAAAAGCGTATAAATTATCCGCTCATCAGCCACATCTTGTGATGTAGGGTCAATAGAGTATCGAGTCTCAACCTGGAGCAAGTGGTGGCAAGCCACTGCGTATACCCAGAAAAACTCGTATCTCAGATAAATAGAAGTGCATAAGCCATAATCATTCAATATCAATCAATCAATATCAATACAACCTTCATTCATAATAATCTTGACATTTCGCACTTCCTTAATCAATCAACATTAGTTTCATAATCATTCATACCATATTCAACTCTATTTAAAATTCTCAATTCAAGTTTGCTCTTCACAACCTTTCTCTATCGGTCCACTCTTCTCCCTATGCCTAGAAACTAAGGATTAGGTCTTAGAAGGTAGTTATAGAGATTTGGAAAGCTAGAGGATAGGCTAAAAACTCATAAATAGACTTTTTTAAAAAATAGGGATCATGCGTACACATGGGTGTTAAAATACCAAAGTCGCATACGCGAGCACCATCTGTGTATGCGAGCTCATGAAACAGAAGGGGGTTCCCACGTACGCAGCCTCTTAGTCACATACATGTGAATATGAATACAGCATCTTCATCATATTCGTGTACGCAGACTATGCCTGCGTACGCGGGACGTCTAGGCAAAACCCAGGGTCCGCGTCGTATGCATGTTCGCGTACGCAAGCCCAACCAAGGTTCCAAAAAGCTATTAATTCTGCAAAAATTTAGATTTTGACACCAAATTTTAGACGTGCATAACTTTTTTGTTAAAAATTATTTTTAGTCTGTTCTTTAAACATCATAAATCTCACTGATCCAATTTTTATTTAAAATAAGTTTGACAAAATTTGAGGGTCTGGAAGCCAAGTTATGGCTTGCCAAAATTGGTCAAAAAATCAGTTTTTACCAAAGAGTTCAAAACCTCATTCCTTCCAAAACCTCAATCCAACCACTTGATACATTAAACTCATTCCAACCACTTGATACATTAAACTCATTCAACACAATATCACTTACAATTTCACCAATATCATTCATATACACACCAATCATCGCGAACATCACCTACATGAATATATATACATTAAGTTCATTACTCCAGCTATTCAAACCATTCACAATAACCAACAATAATCACTAATCCTCAACGATTCATATAATTCAACTTATCCTACAGTCAACTAGTCTAAGTTTTCATGTGACATATTATATATTATCTATGAGAAACCAAAACTATACCTTGGCCGATTCCTCCCTAAGCCCGGAACATATCAAACTCCTCAATTCACAAGCTCCAAGCTTTCACCAAATATATTTTCAGCTCCCAATACTCAACTCAAGTCTCCAACTTCATCAATTTGGTTCCAATTCACATATATACCACCTAATTTCACATCATTACATACACATTCACAAATTTAATACCTAACCTTATAGTTTTAAAGAATTCACAAGAGTTTTGAGTTTCTCACCTTACTGACGGACATTTGGGACAAGACTCAGCAAATTTCCTAAGCTAATTCACACCTAACATCACCAAAACATAATTCTCAATACCAAAAATCCAATGATTTTTGAAATTGGGGGAGAAAGAGGCTGGGTGAGAAATTGAAAAATTCTTACCACTTTATTCGGATAAATTTGAAGAGCTCAATGCGGTTGTCGCGTGGCCGCAAACAGTATGGCGATTGGAGCTCCGAATTAAAAAATTTGTGGAATTGAAATTTTGAAGAGAAAGAGTTTGGGATTTCCTTCTTGCTCCTTCCCTTTTAGCGTGCAACATTGATTATGAAGAGGGAAGGTGGCTGAATTAGCTTTATATATGTTGGGCTTTGGGCCCAATACGGGTACGGTTTAATTGGTTCGGTCAAACGGTCTAATTTTGAGCTAAAATCTTTAAAATTAGTATTAAAATTCGTATTTTAATTATTTCTACTCTTCCAACCTATCAAATTTATTTTTCTAATTTTTCTGAATAATAATAAATTTATTGATTAATTATTTATTATTTTTTCAGAGTTTACATTATGATTATTTTCTTATATATATAATTATTTTTGAACTTATAATCATTTAATATTTTTTTATTTTTATTATTAATATTATTATACGTGTTATTAGTTCATTCTCTAAATTTTGTATGATAATTTAATATTTTTTATTTTTTATTATTTTATGTATGATTAATGAATAGTCTAATTAATATATGATATTTTTTAAATAATAATGTATTCATGTAAATAGTAGTATAATAAAAATAATAATAATTGTGGAGAGTACCGTAATTATGTAAAGTATTGTTAATTATAATTGTATATTTATTTAATAGTAATAATGATAGGATTCATCTGTGTTAAAATAAAAAATTAATTAATATTAAATTAATTTGATATATATTAATTACAATCATTACTGGTAACTTTTTCATACCTATGATTATTTTCTTAATATATCTAAATATATATTATTAAAAACTAAATTTTAACCAAATAATCCTATTTATCATACCTTAATAATTTTTTTAGTGCAACTATTAATATTTTATTAAATTATTTTTGGTATTTATAATTTAATTAATTGTACGTAGAGTAGATTGCACAGGATATATTATCTGTTTAAATAACTCTATATATATATATATATATATATATATATATATATATATATATATATATATATATATTAATTGTACGTAAATATTTAATTCACATATATTAATTATTTCTTGAATGTTATATAATATGATAATTTCATGTTTGTTATTTTTTATTATTTTATACATGATTAATGAATAATCTAATTAATGAATAATAATACATTCATGCAAACGGTAGTATAATAGGAATAATAATAATTCTTATGAAGAGTATTATGATTACGTAAAGTATTTTCAATTATAAATATGCATTTATATGATAGTAATAATGATAAAATTAAATTTTTTTAAAGTAGAAAAAATAAAGTTTTAATTAAGACTAAATTAATTTGATATATATTAATTATAGTTAATAATTGTAGCTATTAACTTAATTTTTTTATATCTATGATTATTTTTCATATCTAAATATATATTATTAGACAACTAAATTTTAACCCAATCGTTCTATTCACTATACATTAATAAATTTCTTAGTGCAACTATTAATATTTTATAAGTTGTTTTTGTGTATTTATAATTTAAAATTATACATAAATAAACTCACTATTTATCATTTCTCTACCATAATTTCACATAACTAATTAAAATAATTTCATATCTTAAATTATTTTGTATATATTTTATTTTAACACTGTTGAGTTTGAAAAACTTGAATTATTATGATGATCAAACATTATTAAAATATTAATTAAAAATCATTAATCTGTTAATTACTTTCAATGGATTGTTTAATATATTTGTTCAAGTATGTAGACAAACAATTTAGTTTCATATTGGGTCAAAAGACAATACGAGGCTCATTTGTTATTAATCAAGTCATGTGCAAAATTAATATAAGCGGGTGTGCTTTGAAATAAAAGAAAACTAGATTGGCCCAAATCACAAGTCCAAATGGATTATTGAAGAAAATTTAGTTTTGGGCAAAATTAATTCAAATATAAGTGGCTGAATTTTGAGATTGAGATAAACTCAAATCAAAAGCCTATAAACCAAAGTTGATAAATCAAATAATGGAGCCCAAAGATCTCAAACATGCTTCGTTGCTCCATACATTGGTTATTGGAATTCAAATTTCAACTCAATTAACTTTATTCCTTGGTAACCAAAAGTCTGACACATGACTTTATGTCTTGGTAATCATAAATCAATTCAATTCAATTTATTTGTATTGAAAGAAGTCATACAGTGATGATAAAACAAAGGGTTCAATTTGTTGATGCACCATTCGGTTACCTACTTCTATAGAATATGGAATTCAAATTTTAATTAAATTAAACTCCATGTATTGGTAACTGAAAAGAAAAATTAAATGGAGTTAATTGCATTGATGGTTCCACACGTTACTCCACTCCTTGAGTAATGTGACGTTACTCCACTCCTTGAGTAATGTGAGTGGGATTTTAATTCATTTAATTGTACTCTGAAAAGCTTTGTATATTCTCTCTCCTCTCTCTCTTTTTGTTTTCGGTCATGTAACAGAAAAGAAGAAGAAGCAAGTTATCAGGGATTAGGTACTGTAGCAGTGAAGCTACAAGCAAGGAAGAAGCCATTGTGATGATGGCATTAGGAAAAAAAAGATCCGTATTAGGGTGTGGTTGAAATCTTTGCCACTTATGGTAAAAAGTGGTGAGGAAGTCTCAAGCTCTCCATACCCGAAAATGGAAGAGATCAACTCGGTTAGAGGAAGAAGATCCCTTGGAAGCATGACTCGTCTCTACTTTTGATCAACCACCACAGGAGGTAGCTACTGTAGCTACGTGGAGGATGAGGCAGAAGATAAGAGCAGGAGGAGCTGTCAAGCATCAAGGACTCATCAAGGGCCAGGAATCTTTCTTGGGGAGCAAGTCAAGATGGAAGGTCCGGATTAATGAAGATTGGTGTGAAGGGATGACACAGAGGTAATTGCATGTTGGTTTTAGGGTTCAGTTTCCTCTCCTCTCTCTCTGGCCAAACCGGTTTTGATATTGAAGAAGAAGAAGATTGGCTCGGTTCAACCGTTTCAACCTTGGAAGCTTCCCCTTCTATAATAAGGGTGAACGGCCAAGGCTTGAGAAAAAGAATGAGAGCACACATTCGGGTTTCCATAGCTCTTTGAGCTATTTATTCTTCTCCTTCATGGCTTTCATTGAATATTTCTTTTTCTCAGTGAGTCTGTCTATGTTTCATTGGTAAAAAGCAAAATGTGAGGTTTTGTAAGAAAAATTCAATGAGTAGAAAAAAGGCAGAGAGTTAAAGATAAAGTCATTATTATCTCAAAAATTCTTTGTATGTATTTCTATTTTGTTGTCATGATCCTGAGGGGATTCCCTTGCAAATTGGGTTAATACTTAGCAGTTGAAACCTTGGTAGGTGACGAAGTCAAGTTCAGGATTAGGGATAGATTTTGGACTTATCCTGGATAGGAAGGGTAGTTCCTAGGGAGAAATTGGTATCTGTAATCAAGTTTGATTATAGTGAAATTCCGTCACTATTGTGATGGAGACTGGACGTAGGCTACCTTGCACTTAACACCGGAACTAGTATACTTCTGGGTGTGATTCTCTCTTTCTCATCTACTCCTTTTCTGTTTCTGTTCGTAGGAAACAAAATTAAAAAATATCTCCTAACCGATTACGAGACAAAAAGAAAATGTCTCTTGACTAGTTATGGGACAAAAAGCAGAAATATCTCCTGGAGCTATTCTATAAAGCAGAAGGAAACATTCAAAAAAAGAGGGCTAAGATTCAACCCTCCCTTCTCTTGACCACTGATAACCATCAATTTGGTATCAGAGCTTGGTCTCAAAGAGATCAAGCTTCATAGCTTGGAGGAAAAGATCCTGATGGCGAACTGCATGGATTCAAACACAGTGGCTTATATTCTGACAGAAGGACAGTCCAACAACAGATCTTCACTCTTTAAAAAGAAGGAAAAAAAATTCAACTATTGAAAAGAGAGAATGAAGATCTTTTCTCAGTCAGTGGATTATAGCATGTGGAAGATAATCATAAATGATCCTCAAGTCCCTACAAAGGATGGTGTTGGTGGTATTGTCTCTCCCAAAGCTGAAGCAAAATTGAATGAAGATGACGAAAAGGAAAGGAAAACTAAATGGCAATG
Source organism: Arachis hypogaea (assembly GCF_003086295.3). Lineage (NCBI taxonomy): Eukaryota > Viridiplantae > Streptophyta > Magnoliopsida > Fabales > Fabaceae > Arachis > Arachis hypogaea. The sequence goes on along the minus strand of NC_092041.1, from coordinate 22,495,795 downwards.
CTGTCAACATGCTGAACTATGTAATCAACTTCAAGGGATACCAGAAGGATTCAAGATGCAAAACAGCAAAGAAAATCTGGGATAAAGTTTCAAGTCACACCTGAGGGCATCACAAAAAAAAAATAGAAGTGAGATGCTGAGCAGAGAGTATGAGATGTTCTCTACGAAGGAAGGAGAATCAATTGATGACATGATTCTTTATCATCATTAATAGCTTGGATGCTATGGAGATTACTCATTCCGAACAAATGCTAGTGAGGAAAATCTTGAGAAGCTTGACAAGAGAGTGGAAAGTGAAATAACCTGTAATGAGTTGAGAGAAAAGTTACTAGCATATGAAATAAAAAAAATGATGATACAAAAAAAAGAGAGGGGAGAGTGGTTCTTAAATCTTGTACTGAATCATTAGATCATTAATCCAGTGACTGTTTATAAGATTACGAGTTTGCATGTTTTGCTAGGAAACTTAGAAGGGTGATGAAACTCAAAGAAAGAAGCAGAGGTGGAAACTCAAAGGAACAAAAAAGAAAATGACTTATGACTTCTTGGGAGGATCTCAAGATTGACTCAGATAAGGAAGAAAACTCCAAAGATAGAGTACAAATCTGTGTCATAACTTATGAAGATAAACAAGAAGAGGTAAATTTCTATGACTTATCTCTTGATGATTTGCATGTGACTATTCATGATCTCTCTCACCTTTCTGAAACATTGCTGAATAAATACAACAAATGTAAATTTGAAAATGAAGTTTTGAATGCTGAAAATGAGTTTTTGAAAGAAAAGGGTAAAGGAGACCAAATGTGCTTCTGATTTCATTAAAGAAAATAGATTTTTTTTTCTGAAATTAAAATGTTCAATGGAAAGCACATTATTGATCTCTCTCAAAAACCTATTGCTAAAAATAAAAGATTAAATGATCAAAAGTTTAAATCATGATTTAGCAAAGTTTGCACCTAACTCAAGCAACTTAGACAAATTACTTGCTAATCAAAGAACTTTGTTTGAAAAATCAGGTTTAGGGTATGTAATGAAAAATGATGCATTTAAAAAAATCACTTGTAAATTCACAGCATCATCTTCAAAAATAAAATCATCTTTTGATAAATCTGATCTTGAATATTCATCTAACATTGATGCTGATTTTGAAAAGCCATATTTTGATAAAAATGCATCTTATTCAAAACCTGAACCTGCTTCAAATAAACTTTAGTCTGGGTTACATCTCTAACAATGAGGATGTTTTTAGAAAATTTCTCTTTTGCAAAAGTGCCTCACGTTGTAGAGACCCATCTGTGTCAAGAAATTCTGGTTTAAGATTTCTGGCAAAAGGAGGTACTAATGTTAGAGATGGATCTTTCAAAAGAAATGCACCCTTTCAAAGTATTTTCAGCAACATGCTCACACAAATCACTTTTTTAATTGCAATAAATATGGTCACTCTTCTTCTTAATGCTTTATTGACAAAAGAAGAGTAGGAAATAAAACATACAACGTTGTTTGTGATTTTAATGCACTTGGGCAACTAAGAAGGGTTAACTTCAAAGGATCCAAATTAGTTTGGATACCTAAGGTCACTTAAAAGATTTGTGCAGTTTTACTTAGCATCCAAGAAGAAGAAAGACATGTGACACTTGAAAAGGAGATGCTTTAGGCACATGACCGAAAAGTCCACTTTCTTTGATGAATTCGATGGAAACTTTATGACTTTTGGTGACAATGGTAAATGAAAAATTGTGGGCCGTAGGGAAGGTTGGTAAGAATTTCTCAACTTTCATTGATGTTATATTTTGAGTTGATTGGTTGAAACACAATCTTCTAGGTATTAGCAAATTGTGTGATTTATGTTGTTATACTATTTTCAAGAAATTGAAATGCTTGGATGTGTGTGAAAAATCAGGTAAAATTTTGTTTAAAGTTATAAGATGCGATAATGTGTATGGACTAACCTTAGAGGAACTAAAAGAACAAAATGTAGCTTGTTTTATTTCCATAGAATCTGAGAAATAGTTATGGCATAAAAAAATAGAACATACAAGCATGTTTCTAGTTTCTAAGCTTGTGAAAAAGAATTTGGTTAGATATCTTCTTAAAAATAAAATTTGACAATGACATCACTTGTGATACTTGTCATTTGGGTAAATAAACAAAAAAATTTCTTTCAAACCCAAGGATGACATCTCAACCAAAAGATATTTGAAAATACTACATATTGATCCTTTTGATCCTAAAGGACTCAAAGTCTTGGTGGTAAGCACTATAGCTTAGTGGTGGTTGATGACTATACTAAGTTTGGATGGATTCTTTTTCTTAGCTCATAAGAATGATGTCTTTCTCGCTTTAACTCTACGTAAAAAGATTTAAAATTAAAATTGTTTTCTTAAGAAGTGATCATGAAAATGAGTTTGGAAAACAACACTTTGATGAATTTGGTATTGAATATAATTTTTCATGTCATAGCATACCTCAATAAGATAGAGTTGTTGAAAGGAGAAATAGAGGCATTCAAGAAATGACTAGGGCTATGTTTTGGTAAAAATGAAATTCCAAAATCCTTTTGGATTGAAGCTATATTTTGAACCAAGTCATCATTAGAAATTTTTTTAAAGAAAACACCTATGAGCTTTGGAAAGGAGTACCACCCAATCTTAAGTACTTTCATACTTTTGGATGCAAATACTTTGTGTTAAATACTAAAGATACTTTTAGAAAATTTGATCCAAAAATCTTATGAAGGTATCTTTGTTGGATATTCAACCACTAGTAAAGCTTATAGAGTTTACATCAAGAAACATGGAATAATTGGGGAGTTCATACATATCATTTTCTTATGATTCTAACTCTATTTCAAGTGTTGTTGAGAAAATTGATGCAAGAACTAAGATTGCACAAAATTAAGAAGAATTCAAGGAAAAGAAAAATCTGAACCTCCAATGGAAGATGTTGTTCACAATTCTACAAACCAGAACTAGGAGCCGATTCTGTTTTGTCTCCTCCTGACACAGAAATTTCTGAGAATCTCAATGGAATTGATCATCTTCATACTCAACCTGAGATCACCTCACAAAAGACAAGAGAATGGAAGTTCTTGAAGAACTATCCACATGAATTCATCATTGAAGATCCTCTTGAATAAAAGCAAAGGAGGAAGAACTGGTCCAATTTAAGATCTTGTTGAGATCGTGTGAATAAGAGCAACATTTCAGAAATTTATTGTTGTTCTAGAAAATATGTGTGGACAAGCAAGAAGCAAGCTACTGTTGCTCTGTCAACAACTGAGGCCGAATTCTCAACTTCCTCTTGTTCTTAATTGACTTGGTTTAAAATACATCTTGCACATTACAAATTGCAAGTCAATAGTATCCCTATGTTTTGTGATAACTTGAGTGCAATAAATCTTTTTTAAAAAAAATCATGTTTTACATTCAACAACTAAGCATATTAAAGAAAGATTTCATTCCATAAAAGAACATGTGCTAAAGGGAACAATTGACATTCAATTTGTGAAATTGAGAACTACTCTAGAGATTGTTCATTGTTGAGTTTTTTAAATTAAATATGCTTAAAGATTTTTTTGGTTGTTTTTGTCTCTCAGGTTATAAGGAGACAAAACTGGGCAGATGATGACTCCCTCTAGGTTCCAGGAAGTTCATACTATGTGTTGATAGTTTTAAATAAATTTGGATCTGAACTAAATCTTTGGTGGTCAAATGTGTTTCCTTAAACCGCCACTAAGCCCAAGAGAAAGTTGTTTTATTTTATGTATTGGGTCTCATTACTTGTTTTAATCACATACACAAAAAGAGGAGTATTTGCATTCAAATTAAATAAGTTTTAAATTCTTTTTAATTTTTATTTTGACTTGTCATTTTAAAATTGTCCTATTGTTTTTAAAATTCAAAATTCTTTTAATCTTGTTTTATTAAATTGGTTTGTGTTTTCAAAGGATTTTTGAACATTTAAAGCAGCTATTATGATAACTTCTCATCTTCTCTACTACTCCCATTTTTTCTTACATATAGAATGTTTTAACTTATATTTTTTAGTATTTTGATGTCGATCTGAGTAATGAAATTCAAGACAGAATTTTATATCTTAAAGGTAGTGGTGTTGTAAAGAAATCTAAGAAAAAAGGCACAAAGGCAGCCTAGGACACGATTTTGAAAGAAGAGGAAGATCCTCTTTCAATCGAGGATGAGGGATCTGATGTCTAGCCCAATTTGATGCAGCTAATTTCTTATAATTTGTTTTTTGATGATTTATTTTACAACTTCTGTTAACACTAACACTCATACCTGTTTTGCACTTATGAATTGCATATTGAACTGTTTTTGTGTGCAGGTTTACTATTCTCGATAACAGCAAGGGGAGTAAGTATTGTGTGAAAATAAATTGAAACAGATATAGTGAAATAGTTGAACTTATGATGCTTGAGAGTGGTTGCAAATTTTCTTGGTTTTACACTATTATTTCACACAGCTATGAGTACGCATATTTGTCTGATTGTGAATATTGCTTATACTTATTATAGTGTTTGTTTTATTTTGGTATTTGAGTTTTTTAAGGCTGCTCCATGCTGTTGCTACTGAAAAATTGTTTTTGAAACATTGGTTTATCATTATTTTTGTCCTATTTTTGGACTTTAGTTGTTGAATTCTGATTGGGTGACTGTAGCTTAGCTTTTACATCTTTATCTGCTCTACATTTTTTTGCATATATGGTGAACTGTTTTTCCATGCAGGTGTCCCTCCTTAATGAGAAAAAGGGGAGAAAGAAAAATGAATTGGAAGGCTTCTGTTTATTTTTATTGTGATCTATGATAATGATGTTTAATTTAAAGCTGCTATTTATTATTTGAATTTGTGTTTAAAAATCTACAGTTTGATCCAGTTGTGAATCTTGTTTATAGTTTAGCATATGAGCTTGTGAATGAGTAGCATTTAATTAATATTTGGTTTAGCTTTGATTCATGCATATTTTTAAGGCTGGCTGTTGATTTTTGTGAATTGATAAGAGCCTTGCAAACTTTGACATATGATGTGTCCCTCCTTGATGACAAAAGGAGGAGAAAAATGAAAGAAGGGGCTGAATTGCTGAATTAAAACTGTTTCTTTGCTGCCCTGTTTGAACATGAGCATTCTGTTTCATATTTATGCTTTGCTTTGTGCTCTATTTTGGCTAATTGTTTTGAGCACTTTGTGTTAGAGAATTGCAACTTGAGCTCTGATTATATTTTTGAAAAATTTATTTGCTTAAGTATACATATATGTGCTGTCTGGATCATGTTGTGAAAATAATGGCTCTGTCTTAAAGGTTCTATGTTTTGAAATCTTTATCTTCTTGGAACTCTTTAGAGCTTGTATACAGGTGATGGCTTTCTTGAATATTTTGTTAATCAGGCATGTAACGTCCTAATCATCAAAGCTCATGCTTCCGGCTGCGCAACTCTGATAGCTCGGACATTACGACGACTCTTATACTATTTTATACTAAAATATGAGCCTGTTTAAAACTTTAAACCACAATACCACTCCCAAAATACTTTCGTTCGATAACGTACATCCATACATACCATACAACTTACAAAACTCATAAAGAGTACATCCATATATATACATATATATAAATAATATTACAAGCATTAACCAATACAATTCCTATCCCTCTTATAGAATATATCAGATAAAGGCGAGGGTACAATAAACCATAACTAAAACAATACAATGCATCTCAACAACAATAGATAAACTCTTCGTGACTTCTGCGCCAAAATCCTGAAAGGAGAAAAATGTAGGGGGTGAGAACATCATCCTCGAAAGGGTTCTCATTAGAGGGTCTTTGGGAATTACTGTAATAGGATACGTGAAGATAAACCGTACCAGTGATTAATAACTGTCTTATGCCTCTTTTCAAAAACAACGATTCCCAATAAGTAAAGTCGGAAATCTTTGGTAAAAAAAGGAACCGTTCAATTCTCAAAAACATAAAAAGCCTTTCAAAAAGGTTTATCTATGCCGAACCAAAATAGCCTTTCATATTTTTCCAAAACAGAAACACAAAACCGAAACTAACCATCGGTCCATCTCATTCAACCACGGCCCTAGGCCCAAATAATCCGACCACAACCAATCCACCACAATCCAACAGAGTTTCAGTTGCAAACACAAGTATGAAGGTTCAAGCACAAACAAACAGTTACAGCAGGTAGGGCAATTAGCAGTTAATCACAAGTAATCACATAGGCAAACCAAGTACAATATGCACACTCAAACAATGTCACATAGATGCATATGATGCATGCTTGTCCTAGTGGTTGATGATATCATCTGTCAGTTATAGAGCCAACCCGACAAGTTCTGGTAGCTAACCATTGGACTGTCCCTCTATCGTGTCTCCCCAACTCGAGTTATACTCAACATAATCGTGATCATAATCATGATCCATATCCATCACCCTTACTGGTGAATATTCATGGGGGTGAGCTCATCCAGGGCTTTCACAGTGCCCGGCCACCCTGACGACATAGGGTCAACAGAGCTTCGAGTCTCCACCTGGAGCACGTGTTGGCTAGCCACTGCTTTCTCCTATAAAAACTCGTATCTCCGATAGTGGAAGTGCAAAATCACAATTATCAATATCTCAATATATATGCATTCATTCTCAACCATGGATCAACATCCATCTCAGCCATCCAGCTCACGGTTCAATCCAGAACCAACCAATATTCATAATCATTCACAGCCATTCCGACCCATAACAAAATAGCACTTCCACCATTCAACATCATCAAATTCATAAAATCGGCATTTAAGCCATAAATCACTTTTTCTCAATTCATTTCACTTTGAAATCAAGTTTCAACTCTTTTCAGCCTTGGCTTTAAAGATCTCATTTCTCAAATCATCTCAGGCTCATAAGCCACTTTTACTCAAGGTAAAATCCCCTTTGAAAACAATGCCACTCTTGGCATCCTCTTTCCAAAACTTCCATAACCATGGCAAGTTAAAGATTTATTTTGAAATATTCAAAATCATCCATCCAACAATGGAATTTTATAACAAAAGTTCCTCGGCAGAGTCTCAAGTCTTTAGGGGAGAGTAACATAACTCATTTCGTCAAATTCATTTAAAATCATTAAATCCTTGGCTTTCTGATTTGAGTAACAAAATAGGATCTAAGCCAAACCGAGTTACATAATCATTTACTTATTTCAAAGCCGTTTTCTTTACTTGGGCAAAACCAACTTTAACCCCCATGATAAGTTCTAAAGCATTTCAACTATTCAAAATTGTTTTAGTGTTGCAAGAATTCAAAATTCAAAGAGTACTTAAAACCTTTCTCAAAACATTTCAAAATGAAACTTGTCAATAGACATTCAGGTTCTTTCAAGTCATTAAAACTCCTCTAATTGAAACCCTTAAGTCAAATTCAAAGGCATTGCCCTTCTCACATTTAAAACAGCTTTAAAACATAAGTTTCATCTAAATAACTTTCTCCTGAAAGAGATACAATACTTTCTTAAGAAGCAAGACTAAATCAAAATTTCCTCTTTAATAATTCATTTCAAAAGCATGAATCATCCTTTTCTTGATAATTCAAATAAAATAGTATGATGGTTTCAGTGGCTAAGAGAAGGGGGGGTTGAATCTTAGCCCCCTTTTTCGATGCTAACACTTGCTGATCTTCAGAGAAGACTTTTCTGTTTTTGCTCGTCACTGGACACGAGCAACTTTGTTTTGTCTCGTCCCTTGCCACGAGACTTTTTGTTTTGTCTCGTCACTTGGCACGAGATAATTCTGGTTTTTGCTCTTGTGTAGTAGAAAAACAGAAATGGAGTAGAAAGAGAAGAAGATTGCACCCAGATATATCCTGGTTCGGCTGCTAACTGCAGTGCAGCCTACATCCAGTCTCCATCACAAACATGATGGAATTTCACTATAATCAATCTGAATACAACTTGTAAAGTGCTAACCCAACTTACAAGGAGATTCCCACAGAATCATGAAACACAACATAGATGAACAAAGGAACTCTAAGACATCTATGGCTTTTTCTTTTAATTTTGCACTCTCTGCCTTTTTCCGCTCTATGGCTTTTTCATACAAACCTCACTGTTTGCTTTTTTCCATGAGACTCAAGACATGACAAAATTAAACAGAAAAATACTAAACATAATACATTGAAGGAGAAGAGAAATCTGTTAGCTCAGGTAGCTCTGAGAACTCTGTGCCTTGCACTCTCAAATTTTCTCCTTGCTTCAAACAGTGGTTGTTCCCCCTTTTTAAAGAAGAGAAAAGCCTCCACACTTGAAGCCAAAACCGAACCAACTTCTTCCTCCTTCAACAACACAGAACCGGTTCGGCCACTTAGAGAGAGAAGAGATAACCATGTAAAACCCAACATGCAATTACCTCTAGTCCTTTCTTGATCATCACCCTTCATCAATCCGGGCTCTCCATCCTTGGCTTGCTCTCCAAGATGGATTTCTGGCCCTTGATGCTTCATGATGATGATGACTTCTTCTGCTTCAATCTCTGCCTTCAACCATCACTTCGCCACTCTAGCTACTCCCTGTGGTGGTTGAGCAGAATCAAAGACAAGCCATGCTTCAAGAATCTCTCCTCTTGGCCGAATCTACAACGTCCAATTTTGAGCATGTAAGGCTCAAGATTGCCTCACCAAATCTAACCACATTTGGTAAGTATCTTAGCCACAGCTCACTTTTATTTTGGTGTGTTTTCTTGCCCTCATTAGCTTGATGGTCTTGATGCATGCAGCTTCTTCCTTTTCTTGGTTGAAGAACATTTCTTCCATTATTTCCTGGACAAGGACCGAAGAAAGAAGCAAGAAAGAGATGAGAGAGAGGAAAGAGAAATAGTAGTTAATGAAACAAAAGATAAAAGTGAATTAATTTCCCTTTCTCTCTTTACTGACAAACGTGTAGCCTTGGTGCTTGCAATCACATCACTTTGTCAATTTCTCTCTCATAGTTCCCATGTAATAAATGATAGTTGAGTGTAATTTGAAATCCAACACATGTTTGAATTTTTGGATCTGTTGAAAACAATTTGGCTTCCCTCTTCATTGTTTTCGGCTAATGCATGAGGAATTAGCATTGCATATAATTAGGCTTAGTTGCATCAAATATTAAATCTGGCCCAAGTAATGACATATGCTTTTCTGATGAATTTTTTTTGTTTCGGATCAAGCATAGGAAGCTCTCATCAATTGTGAAATTGGGCTTAGTTGCAACAACATTTAATTTCTGGCCCAAACACAACATTGTCTCAGCCACAATGGTCATAATAAATTAATATCTAAGCTGAGCAATTATAAACATATTGGGCTTGAACCAGAGTTTCATTTTCGGCCCAATAATAAACCTGCACAACAAAATTATTTTAATTAACACATTAATCAAGATTAACTTAATAACTTTGCTGTTAATAATGTGTGATCATCATCAATTTAGTTTAGAGTTTTCCAAACTCATCAATCTCCCCCTTGATGACAAACATTATTAAAATTGAAATGGAAAGAAATTTAGAGATTGAGTATAGAGTACTCCCTTTAAATATTTGAATTTCTCCCCCTTTCAATATGTCACATGGCTCCCCCTTAATGTATACTATTTTACCAAGGGAAGCACTAACCTGTAACATTTAAATCAAGCTTCAAGAAACAATGTTATTTAGCATATTTATATATGATGCTAAATGCTTGATTTATGAGCAGTTTTAATTGATAATCAAAACTCATTTGATATCATAAACTGATTACTGCTCAATCTAAAAGTATCAAATATTTTTCAAACATTTTCCTGTTTAGGATATCAGAGCAAAACATCATGATGAAAAATATTTGAAGAACAAAACAAGGCAGTTTTGATATTTAACACAATTTAAAGGAACTGCCAAAAATAAATTTTCAATCCAACAAGTTTATCAATGATGAATCAACAGCCAGACATCAAAATAAATCCAACATCATTATAAACCAAATGCCAAATAAAATCATGATACACCAAAAAAATGCAGTTCAAACAGCAGTGACCATAGTAAACAAGTGCAATAACAACATGCATTCTTTGAACAAGGGTGATCATGAATTTTCAAATGAAAATTTCATCCCCTGTTCCCCTGTTTTTCAGCCCCTGTTTCATTCCAATTTCAATTTTTGGAACCTAAATTTCCTCCCCCTTTTGTCATCAAAGGGGCACCTGCACAAATCATGATTAACATAACAAAATGTTCAGGATAAAATAGCAAAAGTATCAAGTCATGCTTATACAAAAAAAGATTGAGCCTAATGGAGCCAATATCAAACAGAGTAAAAACAGTCACTAATCATCAGAGAAGTTAATATCTTCTTCCTCAGCGTCTCCTCCACTATCATCTCCCAAATCTTCTTTAAAATGTTCCATCATCAGATTGACCCTTTCTTTGAAATTTTTTCAAGCTTTCTCACTCTCATAAGCTTGCTTGCGGGCCTCTTTGTGGGATCGAAACATTATGTCTACCATGTTCGAAAATTCTCCCAAAATCTATTTGATGGACTGGATTGTTTTGGAAGATTCTGGCCTGCCTTCATGGTCACTATCCGATGCAGCAGTTTTTCGCCCTTTGGTTTCCTTAGTTGCTCCTCCTCCTCGGATTGTAGACACATCGTTTTCTACCTTCTCATTTAACAAATCAACTTTAAAGTACTTAAAAATTCTAGTTAAAAACATACCATAAGGCAGGTTAGCCTTTCTGGTGCTTCTAACAGAATCCCACATGTGCCTAATCATAATATAACCAAAGGAGATCGGGGTAGAGGTTACCAAAGCAAACAATATGAGACATTCAGAAAATGTTACTCGGTTGTGTGAGCCGCTTTGGGGAGTCAGAATATGAGTGATGATTCGGTGAAGCAGGGAATTGACTGGTCCAAGGGCTTTGTGGGTTGGAATGGTGCCATGCAATCCAGAAAGGTTCTTGCAAATGTGCTGGAGAACAGTGTTGTGTGAAATGCCAACTTGTGTGTCCCATTTCTCCACCATATATGCTCGCGGTCCTTCATCCTTGAAGCCCAGGGCCGCTCCAATTATCTCAGCATCAAGGGCTATTTGAACCCTTTTGACATAGGAATGAAGGGTGCCGTCAATAAGTCGCATATTAGCATAAAACTCTCGAACAAGACCTGGGTAGACTGGTTTCTTGATGAGAAGCAGAGGCTTCCAGTTGAGGAGTTCAAACAGAGAGGAAATGTTGGTACTCTTGAGATTTTCGAGGCTAACAAGATAGATAGTGCACAAATGACGCTTCTCCATAACCTCTTTGTGAAACTCAAAAGAGGTACAGGAGTTAAATCTGCTTGGATCAAAATGAGAGTGAGTCTTGCCATACTTGTCTCTGAATTCCATGGATTCTAAGTTTGGAGGTTCAGTCGTGTCATTGAGTGCAAACCCCTGATTCTTCTGTGAGCTTTTTTCGGGGGTAGTCTTCTTTGATGATGAGGGTGGAGGTGAAGGAGTGGGAGAGTATGAGATTCTTGCTCTTCTTCTTCAACTACAGGTTTCTTGTTCTTACCGCGGCCTGAATTTTTGTGGCAATCACCTTCTTTCTCATGGTGGTTGTTTGTTTGGACGGTGGTGAAAGAGAAGATGATGAGGTTGAATGAATGTGGATATGAGTGTGGGTTTGAGGTGTTGATGGTTTTTTAGAAAGAAGAATTCTTTCACTCTTTCTTGGCGCGGTTTTCTTTTTCATGGTAATGGAGGAATGAAATATGAAAGGGTGTGGTTGATAACCGAGTTGAGTGGGAGAGAAGCAAGGTGGGTGACGCATTAAATGAGGCTTGGAGAGAGAGAATGGTGGAAATAATGATCATTAGTGGGCGGTTAATGACCATTATGGGGTGGTTATTACCCAAAAAGATGATTTCCCTTTTAACTTTTGAAATCTAAAACTGAAAAGTTGTTGCCTTAAATCAAGGGATTAGATGGAGAGAGGGATTTGATTTGACAATAACCACTTCCAAGAAGATATGATGACACAAGGAAGAAGATTCTTATTTGCATAGAGAGATAACTAACAAAACTGTTATGGTGGGGTCATGGAATTTTGGTGGGGCCCATAAAATTTTGAATTCTGTGTTGCCTCCCCCTTGACCACAGCTCTTCCATTATGCCATTATTTTTCATCTCGTCCAAACCTACGAGCAAAACTGAACAGAGTCACATATTCACAGATTTTCAATGAAACTTAAATCAAACATCCCCAAACTTTTTCTCAAGGTATAGAATCTGTCTTCACAGAGAGGTTTTGTAAAAATATCAGCAATTTGGTCTTCAGATTTTACAAATTGAATATCAATAGTACCCTTTTGTACATGTTCCCTAATAAAATGATATTTTATCTCAATGTGCTTAGTTCTTGAGTGCAGAACAGGATTTTTTGAAATGTTTATAGCACTCATATTATCACAAAATAAGGGTATACTATTGATTTTTAATTTGTAATCTTCCAATTGGGTTTTTAACCAAATTAATTGTGAGCAACATGCAGATGCGGAAACGTATTCGGCTTCAGCAGTGGATAGAGCTACTGTGACTTGTTTCTTGCTTGACCACATGTTGAGTGAGCTTCCAAGGAAGCAACACATGCCTGAGGTGCTCCTCCTATCCACTCGATCTCCCGCATAATCTGCATCACAAAAACCTACTGCACAAAAGTCATCAGATTTAGGATACCATAATCCATAATTACAAGTTCCCTTAATGTATCTAATGATGCGCTTAACAGCCGTAAGGTGAGATTCTTTTGGATGAGATTGAAACCTTGAACATACACCCACACTTTGGACTATATCCGGTCTAGAGGAGGTAAGGTACATAAGTGAACCTATCATTCCTCTATACCTTGTTTCATCCACATCTTGGCCATCATCATCCTTTTCAAGTTTAGTATTGGGATGCATAGGAGTGCCCATTGATTTGGAGTTTTCTAGGCCAAATTTTCTGATAAGTTCTTTGGCATACTTTCCTTGGTAAATAAAAGTACCACTAGGAGTTTGTTTGATATGGAGGCCAAGAAAGAAAGTAAACTCTCCCATTAAACTCATCTCAAACTCACTAGTCATGAGTTTTCCAAACTCTTCACACAAGGAAACATTGGCCGAACCAAATACAATGTCATCAACATAAACTTGAACAAGAAGGATATCATCATTAGATGCTTTAATGAATAAGGTAGTGTCGGTGGTTCCCCTTTGAAAATGATTTTCCAACAAGAAGGCACTAAGCCTTTCATACCAAGCTCTTGGAGCTTGTCTAAGACCATAAAGAGCCTTAGTTAATTTAAAAACATGATTTGGAAATTCTTTATGTTCAAAACCGGGGGGTTGAGCCACATACACTTCCCTATCAATAAAACCATTAAGGAAGGCACACTTAACATCCATTTGAAACATTTTGAAACCCTTATGGGCAGCATAGGCAAGAAGCAACCTAATTGCTTCCATTCTAGCTACCGGAGCAAAAGACTCATCAAAATCAATACCCTCTTCTTGATCGTAACCTTGGGCCACTAATCTAGCTTTGTTACGAACAACTTGTCCATCCTCACCAAGTTTATTTTTAAACACCCACTTAGTACCCGTTACCTTCTTACCATCCGAATGAGGTACTAGTGTCCAAACCTCATTTTTATCAAATTGAGCAAGCTCCTCTTGCATGGCCTTGACCCATGATGGATCTTCAAGAGCTTGTTTGACATTGTTGGGCTCCATTTGTGACAAGAGAGCAAAGTTGCTAGGTTCGGTTTGCCTTTTGGTGGAGGATCTTGTTGTTACTCCTTGAGAGGGATCACCAATGATGAAGTCATGAGGATAACCCTTCATAGACTTCCACTCTCTAGGTTTTCGGACAGGTGTAAAGTTTTGATGAACTTCTGGTGGTCTCACTGTTTCAGTTGCTCGTGCTTGCTCAGGAGATAAAATGGAAGTTTCTCCTTCAATCTGACGAGATAAAACCGGGCTGACACATTCCTCATTTAGCACAGATTTGGGATTTTCTTTACTTGTTCCAGCCTCTTCACAATCTGAATCATTATCCTTCACAATACTGGGAATTAAGTTAGAATCACAAAAAGTAACATGTATGGATTCCTCTATTGTCCTATGCTCCTTGAGATAAACTCTATAGGCCTTGCTTGTGGTGGAATATCCAACAAACATTCCTTCATAGGATTTTGGATCAAATTTTGTAAGATTTTCTTTATTATTAAGCACAAAACATTTGCATCCAAAAACATGAAAATACTTAAGATTTGGAGGGGTTCCTTTCCATAGCTCATAAGGGGTTTTCTTTAACCCTTTTCTAATGATTGTTCTATTCAAAATATAACATGCTGTGTTCACAGCTTCAGCCCATAAAAATTTAGGAATCTCATTTTCACATAGCATAGCCCTAGTCATTTCTTGAAGGCTTCGGTTCCTTCTTTCAACCACCCCATTTTGCTGGGGTGTTCTAGGGCATGAAAAATTATGAGAAATTCCTAAGTCATCACAGAATTTTTCAAAATCTTGATTTTTAAATTCTCTTCCATGATCACTTCTTAAATGGGCAATTTTCAAATCTTTTTCATTTTGAATTTTTTTGCAAAGGGTGGAGAAAGCATACAATGCATCATTCTTATGAGCAAGGAAAAGTACCCAACCAAATCTAGAGTAATCATCTACTACTACAAGACCATAGTGTTTTCCTCCTAAACTTTGAGTTCTAGTAGGACCAAAAAGATCAATATGCAACATTTCTAATGGCCTTTTGGTTGAGATTCCATCTTTTGATTTAAAAGAGGATTTTACTTGCTTGCCCAATTGACATGCATCACAAGTAAGATCCTTATCAAACTTGATGTTTGGAATTCCTCTAACCAAATTCCTTTTAACTAGCTTAGAAATTTGGTACATGCTAGCATGTCCCAACTTTCTATGCCAAAGCCATTTTTCAGATTCAAAAGATGTAAAACATGTTACATTTTGTTCCTTTAAATCCTCAAGAGTTAATCCATACACATTGTTGCATCTCTTGGCTTCAAATAAAATATCCCCAGTTTTCTCACAAACAACCAAGCAAACAAACTTCTTAAAAATAACATCAAAACCTAAATTACACAATTGACTAACACTAAGTAAGTTATGTTTCAAACCATTTACAAGAAGCACATCATTTATACAAGATGAAAAGTTTTTACCAACTTTCCCAACAGCCACTATTTTTCCTTTTGCATCATCTCCAAAAGTGACAAGCCCTCCATCATATTCATCTAGCTTTATGAAGAAGGTTGTCTTTCCGGTCATGTGCCTAGAGCATCCGCTGTCCATGTACCACATATTTTCTTTCTTCTTGGATGCTAGGCATACCTACAAAATAAGCTTAAGTGACCTTAGGTATCCAAATTTTCTTGGATCCTTTCACGTTAAACCATCTCTTATGTCCCAAATCATTGTAATTAAAAACAACCTTGTAAACTTTATCACCTATCATTCTTTCACCAAAGAAACATTGAACTGGAAAATGACCACTTCGGTTACATAGTCTACAAAACCTTGGAGTTGCTGTTTTGTTAAAGTAAGTTGGGTCTTGATGCTTTGTATCATTTGAAGATGAAGCAATGTTTTCAAAATGTGATTTTTCAGATTTATAAAATCCCAACCCAGCTTTATCATAAAGAGGTTTTTGACTAGCCAAGATTTGATTCAAATTTTCAGAACTTTGGGTGAACTTGGCTAAGTCTTCCTTAAGTCTTTTAACCTCTTTAAGTAACTCTTCATTTTGCTTAAAACAGTCAACATATGCAAGAACCAAATGGTTACTTTTACAGCTTCTAACTTGGGCTTTTAACTGCTTATTCTCTTCCACAAGATCATAAGCAGTTTCGGCCTCTCTTAGTTTTTCTTTGAGAAAGTCATTTTCAGTTTTAAGAATGAAATTTTGTTGTTCAAGATCTTGATTTTCAGTTAGAAAACATCTTATTTTTTCAGAAAGGTGGTCTATCATAAGATGAAGGTCTTCAGTGTCAGGGTTTTGAAATGATACCTGATCTACCTCATTTGCCATGAGACAAGGCTGTGACTTGGTCTCGGTTTCCTCATCATCATCATCTGAGTCATTCTCCAAATCTTCCCATGTGGCCATCAGACCTTTCTTCTTCACTCTTTTCGGTTTCTCCTCCTTTTTCAACTTGGGACAATCAGATCTGAAATGACCCATTTCCTTGCTATTGTAACAAGTTACTTTGCTAAGGTCTTTCTTCATCTTCCTTGAGCTGCTACCTTTGCCTTTGAGCTTCACCATTTTCCTGAATTTTTTTGCAAACAACACAAACTCATTTTCAGAAGAGTTATCACTGGATTCATCATCCAGAGGGTTAGTCATAGAAGAAAAAGCAATTCCTTTCTTTTTTGAATCTTTTTTCAAATAGGTGTTTTCAAAGGCTAGAAGATTTCCTCTCAAATCATCAAGTGTCATGGAATCTAAGCTACTGCTCTCAGAAATAATTAAAGATTTTGTTTCCCACTCTTTTATGAGACATCTCAACACTCTTCTCACTAGCACAGATTCAGAATGTGTAATTCCCAAAGCATCTAAGCCAACAATGATGGAGTTGAACCGTTCGAACAGTTCATCAATGGACTCTCCTTCCTTCATTGCAAACATTTCATATTCCCTGTTCAACATGTCTGTCCGAGTCTTCTTTACAATGGTGGTTCCTTCACGAGTGATTTGCAACTTGTCCCAGATTTCCTTTGCCGTTGTGCATCGTGATACTCGTCGGTACTCCTCAAAGCTGATAGCACAGTTGAGCAAATTTTTTGCCTTGGCATTTAACTCCACCTTCTTCCTATCTTCCTCGGTCCAGCTTGCTTCTGGTTTAAGAATGACTACTCCTTCAGCACTTGTGGTAGATGGGAATTGAGGACCTTCTAGTATGATCTTCCATAGTCTGTAATCTACTGCTTGTACAAATATCTTCATCCTCTCCTTCCAATAAGTATAATTTTTCCCATTGAAAAGGGGAGGTCTGTTGCTTGATTGACCTTCAGCCAGATTGTAAGACACCACATTTGTGCCACTATTTTCTGCCATGAGGATCTTTACTCCAAGCTGCATAGCTTGATCTCTTTGAGACCAAGCTCTGATACCAATTGATGGTTTCAGTGGCTAAGAGAAGGGGGGTTGAATCTTAGCCCCCTTTTTCGATGCTAACACTTGCTGATCTTCAGAGAAGACTTTTCTGTTTTTGCTCGTCACTGGACACGAGCAACTTTGTTTTGTCTCGTCCCTTGCCATGAGACTTTTTGTTTTGTCTCGTCAATTGGCACGAGATAATTCTGGTTTTTGCTCATGTGTAGTAGAAAAACAGAAATGGAGTAGAAAGAGAAGAAGATTGCACCCAGATATATCCTGGTTCGGCTGCTAAGTGCAGTGCAGCCTACATCCAGTCTCCATCACAAACATGATGGAATTTCACTATAATCAATCTGATTACAACTTGTAAAGTGCTAACCCAACTTACAAGGGGATTCCCACAGAATCATGAAACACAACATAGATGAACAAAGGAACTCTAAGACATCTATGGCTTTTTCTTTTAATTTTGCACTCTCTGCCTTTTTCCGCTCTATGGCTTTTTCATATAAACCTCACTGTTTGCCTTTTTACATGAGACTCAAGACATGACAAAATTAAACAGAAAATACTAAACAGAATACATTGAAGGAGAAGAGAAATCTGTTAGCTCAGGTAGCTCTGAGAACTCTGTGCCTTGCACTCTCAAATTTTCTCCTTGCTTCAAACAGTGGTTGTTCCCCCCTTTTTAAAGAAGAGGAAAGCCTCCACACTTAAAGCCAAAACCGAACCAACTTCTTCCTCCTTTAACAACACAGAACCGGTTCGGCCACTTAGAGAGAGAAGAGATAACCATGTAAAACCCAACATGTAATTACCTCTAGTCCTTTCTTGATCATCACCCTTCATCAATCCGGGCTCTCCATCCTTGGCTTGCTCTCCAAGATGGATTTCTGGCCCTTGATGCTTCATGATGATGATGACTTCTTTTGCTTCAATCTCTGCCTTCAACCATCACTTCGCCACTCTAGCTACTCCCTGTGGTGGTTGAGCAGAATCAAAGACAAGCCATGCTTCAAGAATCTCTCCTCTTGGCCGAATCTACAACGTCCAATTTTGAGCATGTAAGGCTCAAGATTGCCTCACCAAATCTAACCACATTTGGTAAGTATCTTAGCCACAGCTCACTTTTATTTTGGTGTGTTTTCTTGCCATCATTAGCTTGATGGTCTTGATGCATGCAGCTTCTTCCTTTTCTTGGTTGAAGAACATTTCTTCCATTGTTTCCTGGACAAGGACCGAAGAAAGAAGCAAGAAAGAGATGAGAGAGAGGAAAGAGAAATAGTAGTTAATGAAACAAAAGATAAAAGTGAATTAATTTCCCTTTCTCTCTTTACTGACAAACGTGTAGCCTTGGTGCTTGCAATCACATCACTTTGTCAATTTCTCTCTCATAGTTCCCATGTAATAAATGATAGTTGAGTGTAATTTAAAATCCAACACATGTTTGAATTTTGGATCTGTTGAAAATAATTTGGCTTCCCTCTTCATTGTTTTCGGCTAATGCATAAGGAATTAGCATTGCATATAATTGGGCTTAGTTGCATCAAATATTAAATCTGGCCCAAGTAATGACATATGCTTTTCTGATGAATTTTTTTTGTTTCGGATCAAGCATAGGAAGCTCTCATCAATTGTGAAATTGGGCTTAGTTGCAACAACATTTAATTTCTGGCCCAAACACAACATTGTCTCAGCCACAATGGTCATAATAAATTAATATCTAAGCTGAGCAATTATAAACATATTGGGCTTGAACCAGAGTTTCATTTTTGGCCCAATAATAAACCTACACAACAAAATTATTTTAATTAACACATTAATCAAGATTAACTTAATAACTTTGCTGTTAATAATGTTTGATCATCATCAATTTAGTTTAGAGTTTTCCAAACTCATCATAGTAGAAGTCTTTAACTCATCATTTTTCCAGACAACATTTCAATAAAGACTCGGATTTTTTTTAGAAATTTTGGCAACACCTCCCCTAAAACTTGGACTTTGCCACCCAGTTCGGGTCCCAACTAAACCGTTCCACAATCCTTTTCAACAGCCCAAAATCCAAAATCAGTTCAAGGCAAGCCAAAATCCAACAGTCAATCTCAATTCTATATTTCACGAAAATCGTTTCAAAAATTAAGTCATTATCAGCCGAATAAACTCATTTCTAAAGTTTTAAAGAAACGGTTCAGTAACAATCATTTATCAAAAACCAGATCATTTAAAGCAAGCCAGGCTGAATTCAAGAGTGTATTCTATTTTTCACCTTCTTAAGAAAATCCATTCAACTCAAATCAATTTCCAACGGATTAAACTCGATCTGAAAGCTTTAAAAGAATTAACTTCAAAGGCATTTCGTCTCACAAAACCACACAACAATCTAGTCAAACAAATATTCATAATCATTCGAAATAATCAATAATACATAAGGCTGCTACAACCACCAAATACATATTGTCTCACATCAGTATCCATATGTAATAATTCCAATATACAAAATATAGTTTTTTCAAAAAGCGCCCCAACCTCAAAACACAAAACCACAGCCCAACGCCTCACAGTGTCCTTTTCGCCTCTACTCGAACTGACAGCAATCAAAACCTCATCTCCTAGCCACTTTCGCAATAACCATATCAACTCTAATCGCAACATATAACAACCGAAACTCAATCTTATAGCAATTAACGCCAGAAATCCCAGCGTGAGATAATAGAACAGTAACAAAAGAGCTTTCAAATCGAAACTCTTACCGAACCGAAGAAGGAACGGCTGAACCGAAACAGCAGCAGTCTCTGAACCAGTTCGGCGGCAGCCCGGCAGCCACCTCAAGCGGCAGCGATGATCTGAACCATATGCAGTGACAATGAGGTTCCCAGAAACTCAACAGAAAGGATAACCAATGTAAAACCCTTACCGATAGAATTTTTTGGCGACGGCAAAAGCATCTAGAAGCTCCGGCGGTGCTCCCGGAAGTCACAGAACCACTCCCGACGGTCAGAATCACAGAGATGCAGCTCCCTTTTTCGGTAACGACACCTGCGGCGGTCAAAACCCCTTTCTGACAGCGGCAGCTCCGGCGGAGGCGGCATCGGCGAGGCGAGCACGGCTGGGCATGGTGGCTGAACCACAGCTCAGCCTCAGGCCTCTCTGTCTCTCCTCGGGTCTTCTCCGATTTCTCTCTCCCTCTGTGCTTGCCGGCAGTGGTAAAGTGGCAGCGGCAAGCCATAGCAGTGGCGGTCAGTGGCACGACGGCGGCGCTACAGCTCAACCTCGGTGGTGCGAACGGTAACCCGAACATCCCACCTTCTTCATTGCGCCACACCACCTCTGCCTCACTCTCAATCCCAGCATCGTCCTTCCTTCTCATTCGAGCTCGACGATGATCAACGATGGCGCGAGCTAGTGACTCCATGGACGGTGCCGCAAAGCAGCTCGACGACAAACTCCAGCGTGGTGGATCGACGGTGGTAAGGCCTCCCTTGCCTTCCTTCTTTTGTTTCTTTCTTCCGTGGTGAAGAAAGCTGGGATGCGTTGCGGCTGCGCATGATTGAGAAAGGGGGAAGAGTGGGTTGGTGCTGCTGGGTTCAGAGAGGGGAAACATGGTGGGTGTGCTGAGGGAAACATTACTGCTGCTGCGCATCGAATTGGAGAAAGGGGGAGTGTGTTGCTGATGGGGGAACTGGGTAACCGGGTTAGGATTTTAGGGTTTCATTTTGAAAATTAGGGTTAAGGGTATTATGGTAATTTCACATAAAATTGGAAATGATACAATAATTGAAACCCAAATTAAATTCAACACTAATTGTATATAGAAAATACTATCTGCTCATCAATTTTTCACAAATTATTTTTAATAAAATGTCCAAATCAAATAATTAGAAATAATATAATTGAATCCTTTATTTTCCCAAAATAGTAGTATCAATATTTTAAAATATTAATTATCTAATCCAAATCATATAAAATTCTTATTATTTCATAACTAACAACTTTATAATTTAAATATAAAAAATAATCCAATAATTATAAAATTGGATAATAATCATAACTCATCACAAATTCAATAAATCAAAACTTGCCTTAATTATCTTTAATAAAATAATTTCTGAAATTAAGGTTATAAATAACTATATGATTTGAGACTTGATCATAATAAGACTTTTCAAAGGTTTTGGGTCTTACAAGGCACACATTAAGGGGGAGCATTTTGAACAATGAAAAGGGGGAGGATTTGGTCAAATCATCAAAGGGAAGTTCTTCTAATCCTAATCCTTTTCAATTCAGTTTTAATAATATTTATCATCAAGGGGGAGATTGTTGAGTTTGAAAAACTTGAATTATTGTGATGATCAAACATTATTAAAATATTAATTAAAAATCATTAATCTGTTAATTGCTTCCAATGGGTTGTTTAATATATTTGTTCAAGTGTGCAGGCAAACAATGTAGTTCCATATTGGGTCAAAAGGCAATATGAGACTCACTTGTTATTAATCAAGCCATGTGCAAAATTAATATAAGTGGCTGTGCTTTGAAATAAAAGAAAACCAAATTAGCCCAAATCACAAGTCCAAATGGATCATTGAAGAAAATTTAGTCTTGGACAAAATTAATTCAAATATAAGTGGCTGAATTTTGAGATTGAGATAAGCCCAAATCAAAAGCCCATAAACCAAAGTTGATAAATCACAAAATGGAGCCCAAGAATCTCAAGCATGCTTCTTTGCCACATACATTGGTTATTGGAATTCAAATTTCAATTCAATTAACTTTATTCCTTGGTAACCAGAAGTCTGACACATGACCTTATGCCTTGGTAACCGTAAATCAATTCAATTCAATTTATTTGCATTGAAAGAAGTCATACGGTGATGATAAAATAAAGGATTCAATTTGTTGATGCACCATTCGGTTACCTACTTCCATAGAATATGGAATTTAAATTTTAATTAAATTAAACTCCATGTATTGGTAACTGAAAAGAAAAATTAAATGGAGTTAATTGCATTGATGGTTCCACACATTACTCCACTCCTTGAGAAATGTGAGTGAAATTTTAATTCATTTAATTGTACTTTGAAAAGTTTTGTATCTTCTCTCTCCTCTCTCTCTCTCTTTATTTTCGGTCATGTCACAGAAAAGAAGAAGAAGCAAGTTATTAGGGATTAGGCACTGTAGCAGTGAAGCTACAAGCAAGGAAGAAGCCATTGTGATGATGGCATTAGAAAAAAGAAGATCCACATTAGAGTGTGGCTGAGATCTTTGCCACTTATAGTAAGAAGTGGTGAGGATGTCTCAAGCTCTCCAAACCCGAAAATGGAAGAGATCAACTCGGTCAGAGGAAGAAGATCCCTTGGAAGCATGACTCGTCTCTACTTTTGATCAACCACCATAGGAGGTAGATATTGTAGCTACGTGGAGGATGAGGAAGAAGATAAGAGCATGAGGAGATGTCAAGCATCAAGGACTCATCAAGGGTCACGAATCCTTCTTGGGGAACAAGTCAAGATGGAAGGCACGGATTGATGAAGATTGGTGTGAAGGGATGACACAGAGGTAATTACATGTTGGTTTTAGCATTCAGTTTCCTTTCTCTCTCTGACCGAACTGGTTTTGATATTGAAGAAGAAGAAGATTGGCTCAGTTCAACCGTTTCAACCTTGGAAGCTTCTCCTTCTATAATAAGGGTGAACGGCCAAGGCTTGAGACAAAGAGTGAGAGCACACGTTCGGGTTTTCATAGCTCTTTGAGCTGTTTATTCTTCTCCTTTATGGCTTTCATTGAATATTTCTTTTTCTCAGTGAGTCTGTCTATGTTTCATTGGTAAAAAGCAAAATGTGAGGTTTTGTAAGAAAAATTCAATGAGTAGAAAAAAGGCAGAGAGTTAAAGAAAAAGCCATTATTATCTCAAAAATTATTTGTATATATTTCTGTTTTGTTGTCATGATCCTAAGGGGATCCCCTTGCAAGTTGGGTTAACACTTAGCAGTTGAAAGCTTGGTAGGTGACCAAGTCAAGTTTAAGATTGGGAATAGATTCTGGACTTGTCCCGGATAGGAAAGGTAGTTCCTAGGGAGAAATTGGTGTCTGTAATCAAGTTTGATTATAGTGAAATTCTGTCACTGTTGTGATAGAGACTGGACGTAGGCTGCATTGCACTTAGCAACTGAACTAGGATACTTCTGGGTGTGATTCTCTCTTTCTCTTTTACTCCTTTTCTGTTTCTGTTCGTAGGAGACAAAATTGAAAAATATCTCCTAACCGGTTACGAGACAAAAAGAAAATATCTCTTAACTAGTTATGAGACAAAAAGCAGAAATATCTTCTGGAGCTATTCTATAAAGCAGAAAGTAACATTCAGAAAAAGAGGGCTAAAATTCAACCCCCTTCTCTTAGCCACTAATTAAATAGTTTAATATATTTAATTAAATTATTTAATATAATATATATTTAAAAATAATAATTTTATTTTTATTTTTAACTAGGTTTAATTACTCTATTGTTCTCTATAGTTTCGCGAAATTTTCAATTTGTTTCCTATACTTTTTTCCTTTTAATTGGGTCCATGCACCAAATTTTTTTTCAATTAGGTCCCTTTTAGCAGTAATTGACTTAATTTTATAGGAATCCAACTAAAAAAAATTAGTACAGAGACCCAAATAAAAAAAAGTGTAGAGACCCAATTAAAAAAAAATAGTGCAAGGACTTAATTAAAAGGGATCAGAAAAAAATACAGCGATCTAATTAAAAATTTTGAGAAACTAAAGGGACTAAGAGAGTAATTAAATCTATTTTTTATAATATCACTCAACATGCATATGATTTTTTTATTGTATATTATATGAATTTATAAAAAAATGACATTATCAAAATTGAAATAATAATATCCATTCTCTATATATTAATATATGAAGACATTTTTATGTATAAATAGAAAATATCTGTAGTTAACATAATACGTCTTAAACTCTTAATTGTGTGCTGCGATATACGGACATAAATAGTGAGCAGAGTAATGTAATGCTCAATGTATGTTATCCGTTTCATTTCTTTGTTTAACAGAAAAAAAGAAAGGGGAAAAAAAGGTCAAAATTTAAACTGATCACACAAATAAAGGCTGATTCTATAATAGCTATGCTAACCATGCCTAGCATTAGGCAGCTTAACTAATTAGACATATTATTCAGTGTGTTTCATTACACTCTCTTACGTATTACAGAGTCAGATTTCACATGATCAACTTTTTTTAGTGCATACTTAAATATGTTTCAAAAAACATTATTTATCTTATATTTTCATTCTTAAAAATTTTTTATTACATTAAAATCTTTAAACTTTACAAAATTAAGATATATAAGTCTTTTTTTAGTTAGATTTATCATTTTTATTTGGACAAATAAATCTTTAAAAATATATCGAAAGAATCTGTTCATACTCTAACTCAAAAACATTAAGTCAGACCCAAAAAGAATAAAACCCACCCAAAAAGGTGGCCTTCTCTACTTACTCGACCTCCTAAAGATCGGGCACGATAAAAAAAATTCTACCCTACTTGTCTGAACAAGCAATAGACTTCTACAATATCTCCTACAATCTCTCCTCTTTATCTAGAAAGGAGATCTCAACAAATTTTTAAAGATAAGAGAACAGTTATCCACCATCAAAGGAGCTAAACTAACAAGGTGGTTATTTCTCTACTATAAATACACTGACCCACTTAGGTATATTGAGAACCTAATCTACTAAAAACATGCTTAAAACCCTTATTAACTTAAACATCGAAGTCTCTTGCAGGTACCACTCCCACCTCCTCATGAGGAACTCGGACGTTGGCACCTCGGCACTAGTACAAGTCAGACGCTACCTCAGAAGCAGTCTGGACCTCACGTTCAGACCCAAATCATTGTTTCAGATAACCTCCGGAACATTGGCGCCATTGCCGGAGACCTAGAAGTCTACATCAACGTATGGCGGACAACTAGTATGAAGGCGGTCATACGGCATCTGAGTTGGAACCAGAGCCCCACAACAACATCCTGAAGCTGGCATTACCTCCACCCCGAGAGAGAACAAACATCGCCCACGGGGAGGGAACGTCAGGAAACCATCATCCGCGACGGATTCACTCGGATGTCCACCTACCTGAAGATGAAGAACCTCCGCATCTGACGGAGATATTAGGGTTAGTTCATGGCCATCGCGGCCGATTGGAACAACTCGAGATGGAGGCTAAATGACAACGAGAAGCAGAGAGATGAGTTGGAGGAAAGGTTCTTGAAGTTAGACTTCGACCTTCGAAGACAGAGCAATTGGGCAGATCGGGAGGGAAGCCCTCTTGGAGGGGAAAATCCGTTTGTTGAAGAGATCATACAAGCCAAGGTTTCCAAAAATATCAAGACCCCTAACATTGATCTATATGACGGAATGACCAATCCAAGGCATCACCTCAGCAATTTCAAAAGTTGGTTGTATCTAGCTGATGCTTCTAATGCAACTCGTTGTAATGCCTTTCTGACAACTTTGACTAAAGCAGCAATGAAATGGTTTGACAACATACCACCCAGGTCGGTAACTTGCTTTGATGACATGACAAAGAAGTTCCTTACCCAATTTTCAATTCAGAAAGACAAAGTCAAGCATGCTCCAAGCCTGCTAGGGGTCAAGCAAAAAATTGGAGAGACACCTCGAGATTATATGGAGAGATTCAACAAAGCCTGCTTGGAAATACAAAACTTAACTCCTGAAGCGGTAATACACTACAAGAATATGGCAAATTAGCGACGAATTTTTGCGAAAAATATTTTTTGTCACTAATCCGTCACTAACTTGCGAGGAATTAGTGACGCACTAACGACAAAATTAATGAGCGGTCACAAAATACCTGAACTTGAGAAAAATGACTGATTAACGAGAGATTTACGAATAAGTTTGTTTCTCTCAGATTGACTTTTGTAGCTAAAAAAAGAGCGAGGAAAATTTTCTTGCTAATTTCTCACAAACTAATTAGCGAGTGACAATGTTCTAGCAAATCAGTCACTTAGGGGTTCAATCGAATAAAAGTAAAGTAGCCAGGGATATTATTGTCACTATTCCATCACAAGTGTTTGATATACAATTAGCGAGAAACAATTCACATACTAGTTCGTCGCTAAATAAACTTTTTGTGAAAAGGCTAATTAGTGAGGAATAATGTCCCTAGCTAATCCGTGACAAAGACTTGAAATGCAATCTGCGACAGACAAATTCATAGCTAATTTGTCGCCAAAGTTTTTATTTTTAACGAGCAATTCGTTTCTCACTAATTTGTCGCATAATATTGTAAAATTCAAAATTAGGGTAGCGACAAAAAACATTCGTCGCTACACTAATTGTTCCTTGCTAATTAGTCGCTAAAGTGGAAATACGGATATTGAGCGCCTATGACCTAAGTAGCGAGAAATTTGCGACCGTTTAACAACTGACACACTTCCTTCGCTGATTTCAAGTCGCTGATTAGCGGGCGAAATACATTTGTCGTAAAATTATCGCAAGTTTAATTTAGCGAGCGACTTGATAACTGCAATATTGTCGCAAAGCAAAAGCTATATCCTACCTATTTTGTAGCAAATTACTCACTAACCTCGTTGGAAATCAGTTGCAAAATTATAACAAATCCAAAGCTAATCGAGAAAATTTTAGAAGTAACTGGTCGCAATTGAGTCACTAATCAAAAGCTTATTTAGTGAGGAATTAGCGACCGTTTAACAATTGATAGACTTTTGTCGCTTATTTCATGTTGCTACTAATTTGTCAGAAAAAATGTTTGTCCTTATTCTGTCCTTATTTCATGTTGCTACTAATCACTAATCTCTATATAAATCCATGAAAAATTCATGAAAAGTTTGAAACAAATTTGCCAAACACGCTAATGTAATTTGTCACAATTTTGTCACTAATCTAAAGCTATTTTAAATGAGACAATAATTAAAGTCTCAAAGTCGTGACTAATAATTAGCTAGCTAATTTTAATAACTAATAATTTACAATATTCTAGCAAGAAATCAATTCTAAAAAATTTTACAAACAACTCAAATCAAAAGCTTTTTCTTAAAAAATATTTTTTTCCTGTTAGATCACAAATTTTTCGTTATTTTTAATGGAAAGTTTGTTGTTAATTTGAATTGAAGTTTAAAATTAATATATTTTAAAAACAAATTAAAAATTCAATATTTTTAGAAAATGAGAGCATAATGTTGATATTTTTAATCACAAAATTTAAGATAAAATATTTAAATAAACCAAATATATGCAAATATTACTAATATCACCCAAAGCAAGAAATGATACGTAAATCTCCCAAAGGCGTTTTTTATACCAATCCAATTAGTGTAATTAGATTTACAAATTTTAATCGAATTTGACTAAATAAATTTACTAAGTGAGCTTTAACTACACATAAATCGGAACAGGTAATATCGATTTACACATTCACATGTAAATTGAATCAGGCAAGCCAGATTTATGCATGGGCATGGGTGGTATGTTTCCAAATAAATCTAACTAGCCTAATTCGATTTATATAGGACGAAGGGCTTTATATAAATCTTAGATGAGTATGAAGAGATTATGTCATTTGAACTATAGCTTGTTCACATGCCATTGATTTATTAGGATGATTTGCCTTAATAATAATAATAATAATAATAATAATAATAATAATAATAATAATAATAATAATAATAATAATAATAATAATAATAATAATAATAATAATAATACATATTCACAATCTCAAAAAATTATTTTCTATAATATTTTTTAAGGAAAAATAATAAATATTTAAAGAATAATTGAATACATACTCACATTAAAATAACATTGAATATTATATTATTATGGTTTTGTTTTCATTATTTAAATATTAAATTTTATAATTTAACATTTTTATTTATAAGGAGATATTGTAAAATCTAGTAAACTAATAAATAATTAATTGATATATTAATTATGAGCCAAGGGAATTAAGAAATTAAATTTTATGATCTAGAGAATTAACAAAATATTTAAAATACGAATTTAAGCACTAATTTTAAAAATTTTGGCCCGAAATTGAGCCAACAGACTAAATCGAATCAACCGGGTCTAAGTGGGCCCAAGACCATGTACACTACCTCTTATATATGAAAGCTTTCGGCCTTCCTTCCCTTTCCATTTCCATTCTATGCAGCAAGGAAGAAGGAGAGAACAAAACTCAAAACCCTCATTCTCCCCCAAATTTCATTTTCACGTAACTTTTGATTCGGAGTTTCGATTGACGAGCAGTTCATAGCCACGCATTTGTCTCGGAGTCCTCTTTAATTCTATCTAATTGATTTGGTAAGAAATCTCAAAAATCATGCCTAGATTTTTCTTCCCTATAAATTCGCATTTTTAGTTTTTGGGATGTTAAATTATTGTGATTTTAATTGTTTAGGAGTACTCTAGCATGGACTATAAGTGGGTTTCACCCTAATTTTTGAGTGGATAAGGTAAAAAACTATTAAACCTTTGTTAATTAGTGAATTAGTGAACCCTTATTTTAATTATAGTAAAATTATATGAAATTAGGTTGAATATATTAGAAATTGATTTCAAATTGGTGAATTAGAATAAAGTTGTGATGATTGGAACTTGTTGAGTTGATTTGGAACCCTTGAAAGCTGGTCAAGTGGACTTTGGAGGCTTAGAAAATTGTGAAGACAAGGTTTTGTGGTGCTTTGTGGCTTGAGAGAAAATCGACCAATGTATGATTATGATTTTCTGTGGTTAATATATAATTCTGTGTGAACCTTAGACTAGTTGCGTAAGAATAGGTTTGAATGATGTGAATTTGGTTGGTTGATTTAATTAGATAGGGTATGTACATGTGATGTGAATTATTGATGTTAAATGTTTGTATTGGTGACAATTTTGAGTGGAATTGGTTGAATGAATTAATGAAGTTAGATGTTGTTATATTTTTTGAGAAGTATGTAATAATGATTATGAGTAATTGGTATTGTTTTGGTTATGGTTTGATGTGGATTGAAATTTTTGAAAACTAGAGGAGTTAGCATAATTTGGTAAAAATAGAATTTTAACCAACTTTGGCGGGCCATAACCTGGCCCTCGGAGTTTGAAATTGAGTGAACTTTGTTTCAAATTGGATATGGTTACAAGAGCTTTAAAATAGTATAAAAATGGGAGAAATTGAAGGTTTGTAGGGAAAGTTATGAATGTCGGAAGTTAGGTATAAAAAACTGAACTCTGTAATGTTGCAAAAAATCAGAAATTCTGGTATGTGTGGCCATGCACACTATTGTGCACACACTATCATACAAGTTGTGTATACGCACAACAATGATGCGTACGCACACGCTGGGAATTCGTTCTAGTACGTGTGTATGCACAGTATGATGTGTATGCATGATGTCCTGTTTTTGCACTAAAATCCTTTTTTTAACTATTTGGCATTCTTGGCATGCTTGTAAACCCATGTATAAGGTCCGATATCTAGTGTTAGGTTGCAGAAGAAGAACAAACCTATTGGAAAAGTTAGTTTGATATTGTGGAAGAGTTGTGAAGGGAATAATTGAATTAATAATGTGTGGATAATATTAAATGATTGAGATATTGAGGATGATGAAGATTGATTTTAACAATGATTTTTTGAATAAATTGAGAACATATTAAAAATGAGATTGAATTGATTATGATATGATACTGAGTAAGATGCAGTGGCATTGTCCACTTGCTCCGGGTAAAAGTTGAGACACCGGGTAAGATGCAGTAGCGTTGTCCACTTGTTCCGGGTAAAGGTTCGAGACACCGGGTAAGATGCAAGGGTTGAGTTTTGTCACTCTTACTCCAGGTTGAGAATTGTAACACTACTTGGGTAAGAGACAAGGGTTGAGATTGTCCTCCTTTGCTTCGGGTTATTCAGGTTGTATTCTGTCCAGGGTTCACTATCGGACATGTCGGGTTTGGCTATATAACCAATAGATGAGACTTATCGGGCATAGGACAGACATGCATTATGTGCACTTGTATGTTTTGTTTGAGTATGCATTTGTTTTGCCTTGCCTAAGTGCTTAACTGTAATTAACTGCTACTTGATCTATTTTCTATATCTGCTATCCATACTTGTGCTTTTCTTGTTTGTTTTGTTTGTGTTTGTTTCTGAGAGATCCCTCATGCCGGTGGAGAAGGTGCTAAGGGTTGTTCCACTCGATGATTGGGAGGTTTGCAGAAAACTAATTAAGAATAGTTAGACTAGAAACCTTAGATATAAGTACCATAATTAGAGTTTAGTAAGAACTCTAGGATATTTATATGGGTTATTGAAGTTTAAGAATTGATACAAGAATTATTATTGGTCTAGAATTTTTTTTCAATAGAAACAAGAACTTCATTGTAAGCATAGTTCCAAACCAACTAATAACTCTTAATCAAATTTAAATTGTTTGATTGTCACAAGTACAAATCCCAATGAAAATTAACCGAAGTATTTAAACCTCGGGTTGTCTCACAAGGAATTGCAATGAAGTGAATGATTATTGGCTATGAAGGGAATGAGGGGTTTGATTTATAAGAATGCAAGAAAATTAAATGACAAGAATAGTAAATCAAGTAACTAAATAAAGCAAGTAATAAAGAGAGACATTCATGGCAAGGATTGAGAATATAGGCTTTCTATCCTAGTCATACAATGATTAATTCATCTTATTTAGTCAACTCCAACAAATGGAAGAAGGTATCATGTTATCTTCACATAGGGAGAATGTCAAACAAAACTAGTTAATCATATCACAATAATAGACAAGAATTTATCTTATTACGTCATCCCCGACGATGGAAGAAGATATGATATTATCTTCACACTCGAAGAAAGTCTAATAAGACTAGCTAATCTCAATCCAAAAGTTCTAATCAACTTACTAATTGAATTAGCAAAAGATTAGCGTCAATGGAAATAATATTAGCTAACAACTCTAGGTTACCAATATGAGTTGGGTTTTAATGACTCAAGATTGTCTAATTACTCTTTTCAAGCCAAGAATGCTCAAAAAGCTACTCTAACATCCTACCAAGTATTTTGTCAAACACTTTGAGGGCATAAATGGAAAGCATAGTAAAAGTGCAAGAATAATAAATCTACCAACTACCAATTGCAAGGAAAGTAAAATCAACAACTCAAATCAACAATAAAAGAACATCAAACATCAATTGCATTAAAAGAGATCCAAATCCAACATGAGTGCATGAACATAAAAGGAGCATAAAAGTAAAATTGACATTACAAACTGAGAGAATGAAGGAGTAGAAACAAGAAATTGTAAAGAGAACAAGATGAAAACAAGAAATTGAATCTAGATCTAAGAGAATTTAACCTAAACCTAACCTAATTCTAGAGAGAAGATGGAGCTTCTCTCTCTAGAAAACTAACTAAAGGCTCATCATGACTAACTAAGTGCTCCCCCCATGTCCAATCTTCAATTCTGCATGAAATAGCCTCTGGAATACATTAGAATTGGGCCTGGAAGGCTCAGAAATCACCCCCAGTGTTTTCACTTTAATGAAGTCACGTGTGAGCATCGACGCGTACGCATAGTGTACGCGTACGCGTCACCATGCGACTTCATCATCCACGCGTGCTCGTATGTTGCGCGTGTGCATCGGTGTCAGCACTCCAAATCCTTGATTTTCAATGTGATCTCCACTTTGCATGCTTTTCTCCTCAATCCTTTGATCCATTCCTAGCCTTTTCAACATGAATTGACTAAAAAACACATCAAGGCATCTAGTGGAATCAAAGGTGGATTAAAATTAGCAAATTAAGGCCTAAAAAGCATGTTTTCACACTTAAGCACAAATAAAAGAGAGTCTACAAAACCACGCTAATTCATTGAATAAATGTGAGAAAATGTGACAAAATTCCCCAAAATAAGCACAAGATAAACACAAAATTGGGGTTTATCAGGAATGCCTTTGACTTTCCGCAACCTTATATCTTAATCTATAATTTCTACGAAAGGTTTTGGCATATTCATTATCAATAACAAAGACAAGGGTAAGAACAGTTAAATCTACCCCAAGTCGGACGGGACCTTAGACGAAATGCTGTGAACTATTGAATGAGACATACAAGCTACACCTATAATACATCAAAACAAAAATCCATCACTACAAATCAGACAAAACAAGGCAAGCAATCAAGAGGTCGGGTCAATATCAAAGATTGGTACCAATATCTCGAACGTAAAAAATAAGCAACACAAGCATTCACATATTCAAAAACAAGTTGGGTCAATGTCACGAAACCCTCCTAGAACACAAATAGGTATGTTATATCTCCAACATATAGAAATAAGGCCATCTCCAGTACAGAAATGACGTCATTTGGGGGCAATATAGAACTCCATGTTCAAAATCACAGTAACAGTAAAAGAAAGCAAAGCAAAATCCCAATCTTTCAACAGATCCGATTCCCAGAATGTGAAACCCCAAATTCAAAGTTGTAAATCACAAAGCAACATTTCAAAACATCAAAACTAGCATTCATACAAATACGGATACTACCAAGAATGTAGATATAAAATAGAAATTAAGAAAAAATGGAGTAAATGACCAATCTTGAAGGAGCGTAAAAGCGAAGAGCACTTCAAACAGCAACACACGAATTATCCTCTCCAAGAGAATGAAGCAAGATGTTCAAAAACCTCAAGATAAAAAAAATCTTGAAATGGGGAACAGACACGAAGAATGGAGGAAGATGAAGACGAAGGAGCAAACGAATGATGAAAACGGAGAAAGGAAGATAGGAAAAAATGAAGTATTTATAAGACACTAGGGGCAAAAGTGATATTTCGCACCCCTCATTAATGATGCGCATAGATCCCAAGAAAACTGTAACGTAATGCACGACGTGTCGTTAAGCAGTACAACGTTTCAAAAATTTTCAAAAACACATCGAGTACCCAACCTCTTGAAGGTGATATACCCGACGAAGGAAACTAAGTCCAAAAATACTCAAGCTCGACTTCATAAAAGCTCAAACTCAAGTAGGGACACCGTTCATAGGTTAGTTTGTTGGTCTCGGCAAGCATAGGGATGATGACCAAGGAAATATTAACATTCTCGTTAATTAGGATAGAACCTTTCTCTCATTTCATGGAAAAAATTTTGAAACAGAAGTAACTAAAATAAAAAAATATACATTAAAATGCTACTATATGAAATAAATCTATACTAGGTCATATTGTGTTGATACTTGATCGAAAGTGCTTGATGATATATAGAAAGATCAATTACCAGTTTACCATATTACCTCATATGGAAAATGCAGTTATGTATGTATGATGCATAAAATAAAAATGCAGAAACTAAATAATTAGTATGGTGATATGGTAAAACCAGCCATTAATATT
The DNA here is from genome assembly GCF_003086295.3 of Arachis hypogaea. Classification (NCBI taxonomy): domain Eukaryota; kingdom Viridiplantae; phylum Streptophyta; class Magnoliopsida; order Fabales; family Fabaceae; genus Arachis; species Arachis hypogaea. The sequence continues at coordinate 22,462,198 of NC_092041.1, read as the reverse complement.
AGAAGAAAGCTAGCACTAACGGTAGTCCGCCTGCACTAGCTAAGGGAGAAAGAGATATATGATATAAAATTATATTTTTATTAATTGGAAATATGATTGAAAAGAAGAAGGGAAAAGAAGAAGAGCTGGAGAGCTTACAAGGGAACTCTCAGAGCTTCTCTCTCTAACCTCTCTCTATGATTGTGTAAAATGAAAGGTACCTCACAATGAGAAGTAGGCCTCCTTTTATAATTGAAGATTTTACTATTTCTACAATACAGGTAAACATGACCTAGACTATAGCCACAGTACCGGTTTCCAATAGTTTCAGTAATTGTCTTGACAATATTTTCAGTTTTAATCATCAGCTAGACAAACTTCGAAACAGTCTTCCTCAACTTGACTGTCTTTAACTTCTTCATCACTTTCTTCATTAGATGAGGATTCTTCATCTTCTTGAAGCAAGTGAAGGATCTGTTGAAGCTTCCCTTTGATTGTGAGGTTGCAAGAGCTGTCTGAATTTGTGCCTTTTGATTGAGAAACGAGGCCATTTCTGGATTTGAGATCTTCTGACTCTTGGGATTGGTTTTAAATCATTCTCTAACCTTTTCTGGATAGGCCATTGATGAATCAAATTGAGACCACTATTTAACATAAGCATGCATTTGTAAGATTGAAAATGCTTTAGGATGGTCCGGTTTTGTATATTGATATTGCCACGAGAATACCCAGGATAATGAGAAAATCGAGAAAAATTTTAACATTACAAGAACACATGTTTTCTGAATGTCAAATTTTGATTGAAATAGTTTATACCCTTCATCAGTAGGTGAGGGTAAAATTTTTGGGATTGGCCCAAAAAAGTCTCACCATTGGTAGAACCAATTTGAAAAAACATAGTTTGAATTTCTTTCAAAATAAATTAACCATGAATGTCTGTACTGAGTATTTTGAAACAAAATACTTTAGTCCAGGCTTCTATGTAGTCTCAAAAATTAAAACCTATTGGGTCATAGTTTTGAGAAAACTTTTGATTTTTGTTTAGATTGTTCCCAAATTGCTTTCGGGTCAGGACTTTGAGGATTTGGATTGTTGAATGGGTTATGAATTTAGGATTGGTTTTGTTCTTGTAGTGTTTAATAGATACTGAGTCAGTATCTACTAAAATAAACTCATAAAATTGGCAAGTTTTATTGGGTGAGATTAATTTGAAATGGAATCCGGTTGGAAAGATTTTTTGGATAACTTTGCTTGGAAATTCATCCCAAAATTCAGGCTCCATCTGGATAATGTTTGAATTTTTCTTTGTGGGGATATAATTGGCTTGGACTTCTGTGTTTTTTTTGTGATTGAGGATGTTTGTGGTGTTAGAGCTATGGCTTTTTCTTTTGGTTTTTGTATGATTGTTTTTTGTTTGGCTACTTGGGATATGAGCTGGGTTAGGTCAAATTTTTCATCTGACTCACTGCATATATCAGCCCAAAATTTTTTGTTGATATTGGTGACACTTTGGTCTTGTAAGGCCAAAAGGGTTTGGATTGGGAAGGTGTAATCTGCCTTAGTTTGATTGGCTTGATTAGTAGCTGGTTCAACAGATTGTTGGGTTGATTTTTTGGAGGGTTGTTGGGTAGAAGACCCAGATTGAGATTGCCCGGATGGCCTTGAAAGGGCTAAGCGAATGTCTCTGCCTTTGCCTCTTAAAGAGGCGATAATTGCCTTTTTAGACATCTTGTTCTTGCTTGATTCCCTGCAAATATTCATGTGTGAGAAAGTCAGGGAGAGAGTTTAAGTTGCCCTTGATGTGCTCAATTTCAAAATAAAAAATGCTTAAGATAGCTTGCCATCTGGAAAAAATTTGTTTTGATGCAAGATTTTTAACATCTTTTTATAAGACTTCTTTGGCTGATTTGCAATTAACTCGGACCAAAAATTTTTGATTGAGTAAATCAGACTGAAATTTTGTGATGTACAAAACTATGGCTAAAATTTCTTCTATGATTGTGGAATAGATTTGTTGAGTAATATTCTATTATTTTGATATAAATGCAATGATACTTTCTTTATCATGCAATTTCTGTTTTAAAATACCACCATATCCTAAATCAGATGCATCTGTTTCAACGATTTTGAATGCATGAGGAACAGGTAGGTAAAGACAAGGAAGATTGTGAACTTTGGTTTTAAGAAATCTGATGATTTCGGAATGTTTATCAGTCCAGGGTGAAGGATTTTTCTTAAGCCGATCATAAAGAGGCTTAATAACATTACTAAGATTTGGAATGAAATCCAAGACATAATTAAGACATCCTAGGAACCTCCGGAGCTGAGGTTTGTCAATGATATAATCTGAAAACTTCTCTGCAAACAAAATTGATCGTTCAATTGGGGTTATTATTCCTTGGAAAATCATATGATCAAGAAAACGGCTTTTTGTTTGAAAAAAGACGATTTTTTATTTGGAAACAGCAAGTCCATTTTTCTGGATGATGTACATAAAAGTTTTAACATGTTTGAAGTATTCTTCTAAAGTTTGAGAGAAGATTAAAACATCATCTATGTAAACGATTGCAAAGTTTGAATATGGGTTGAAAATGTCGTTCATGATTTTTGAAATTCAGAAGGAGCATTTTTTAGACCAAAAGGCATTACATTCCATTCATATTGACCGAATGGAACTGTAAATGTAGTTTTATATCTGTCAGATTCTTTGATTTAGATTTGCCAAAAACCAGATTTCATATCAAATTTTGAAAAGATATTTGTTGAGTTTAGCCTATTGAGCAAATCCTTTTTGTTTGGGATAGGATAACGAATCTATTGTAAAGCTTGATTTAAAGGTTTGTAATTGATGACAAGCCTGGGAGTTCCTCATTCTATCTCAGCTTGCTTGTTGACATAAAAAGTTGAGCAAGACCAAGGACGTTTACTTGGACGAATTAATTCTTTGTCCAAAAGATCTTTAATCTCCTTTTGACAATGCTGCAAAAGCTGCTCATTCATTTGAATAGTGCGAGCTTTTGTAGGAATTTGTGATTCTTTGAAATCTTTTTCATAAGGAAGATCAACAATGTGTTCTTTCCTTTTCTAGAAGGCATGAGGCAAATCTAAACAGATAGTCATTTCAATTTGGTTTAAAAGAGTTTTGATTTTATCTTGAACCCTTGGTTGGGAAAGTTGGGATTCAAGGGTTTTGAAAGAGATGTCCTCTTTCAAAAAATAAATCTGTTTGGTTTTGGATTCAATTAGGTTTAAAGCTTTCTAGGTTTGTGAGTCTAGAAATTCAAAGAAAGTTTTCTGTTCACCCACATAAGAGGTAATTCCAGAAAAATCTGCTAGGTATGGAAACAAAAGGATTATAAAAGGTTTTCCCAAGACTACATCAATTTTTATATCTTTTGCTATGATGAAATTAGTTGGAATTCTAAGATTACCCTTTTCAACAAAATCATTGGTTAATTTGAAATTGATTTTTAGTCTTTCACCCGTTATCGAGCTAAGATGTTCAATAGTTTTTTTTCTAAATACTTTGTGGTGATCAAACCTTCTTTAATACAATTTGAATATGCACCTGTGTCAAAGAGTGCGATGGTTTCGAGAACAAAATCTTTAACGACAATTCGGATATTAACACAACATTTCATAAAAGAGAATATATTTATTAATCTCAAGATCTCTTTTCCATTATTGTCGTTAGAAATTTCATCTTCCTATTTTTCAGAAAACTCTTTTTTTTTAAGAGAGTCAAGTTCTCCATTATCAGACTCTTCACCTTGCATTAATTGCGAGAGAATAAGTTAATGATCGTCTTGATTTCTTTTGATTCCTTGGATTTCCTTCTTAAGGTTGTTAACCTCATTCTGGAGATCCTGAATGAATAACTTGTTTTCTAATTTTTTGAAAATGGGTTTGACATCATATTTATTGCTAAGGACAAGATTTTTGGGCTTCTTTTCTTTTTGTAAAGATTTTTTTAATTTAGAAAGAAAGTCTTTCTTTTGTTCTGGATCACCAATAACCTCTATAGCTTTAAATAAGAGATCTTGATCTTTGAATAAAACATTAATTTCCTTGACATCAGAATCTGAGGATGATTCAATATCATCAATTTGGATATTATTGATATCATTCGAAGATTCCGGTCCAGAATCATCATCTGAACTTTCAATTAAAAGATTGTTAATCGGTTCCTCAATCTGAGGATCAAGGTTCAGATTATTAATCTTTCCTTTTAACCTACAGTATTTGCTAACATGTCCTGGTTTTTTACATGTATAGCAAATAATGGGGTTTTTCTGGGGATACTTTTGAAAATTCTTTTGGAAACTTTTTTCATCCTTGGGTTTTTGAAAACTTTTTCTAGATCTTCTGAAATTCTTTTCAGGATTAGGTTTAAAAAATTTTCGATTAGGTGGTTTTTTAAATTTTGTTGAATGACAAGCAGAAAGACCAAATTGTTCACAGAAAGTTCCCAAATCGATACGATTTTGTTTTTTTCTCACGAGCAAGTTGCCATTGGATTTTATCATCTTGACAGATCTTTAGAGCAACTTTTTGGATGAAAGAGATAATTTGACAATAACTTAACGCATCATAGGGAATTATCCCATCTGGGGTTAAGCTACGAATTTTATCCCTTACTTTATCTCTCAGGGATTTGGGAAGTCCGGCTAGGAATTATTCCTTCCAGAAAGGTTGTTGACTGTCTTCTCTAGTATAGACCCTAGTAAGAAAGGTGTCCTTGTACCATCTAAAGTCAGACAAAGTTTTGCATCTGAGATTGGAAAGTAATTTAGCAGAACAATCTTTCCAAAGAGAAGGGTCACCTATGAAATGGCTCGCTATAGTAAAGATTAAGGTGTTAACAGCATCAGGGATAGGTTCCCCGTCATCTCCAATGATGGGTTTATTTTGATCATTAACCTTTACAGAAGAAAAGATTGATTATTTTTTGTCATCAGAAAGGTAGTTATCCCACCAACCTTTGAGTTGATCAAAGAACCCAGAAACAATAACATTGGCTATTACTTCCTCAGAGGTTTCATGAGCAGCTTGATAGGCTGTGCCTACCATAGTCATATGCTGAAGCATACTCATGATGTTGTATTTGGTTTTGCCATCTATATTCCATTCATAGATATTATTGCCATTGAAGCTAACAAAACCTAGTTCCCTTTCTTCGAGAGCTAGATCAGGGGCAGATATATGATCATAACTATGCGCAGAGGGTTTGGTTAAACTAACATTTCCACTTAGTCATAGAATTGGTCATAATGGGGCTAACTTTGAGTGTAGATTTGTCAGAATTATCACTCTGGTCCGAAGAAGACTCATTAGAGACTTGGTCAAGGGCATTAATGGTCTTGGATGAGCGAGTATGTATACGAGATGTAGATTCATCAGAGTTTGTAGGAGTTTCAGGGACAATATTAAGACGATTTAAAGTCGATCTTTTGCATGACTTCAGAATCACTAGATTCTTGTTTTAGAATAGAGTTTTAAGACTCTGTTTAGCCTTACTACTCATTTTGAAAGTTTTAAAAAAGGGTTTTTCAATAGTTTTAGAAGTAGAAGCTTCATGGACATTTTTCAAAGACAAAAGAGATCCTGAAGATGAAAGGTTGTCACCCAAAAATTGTAAAAACCTATTAGTGTAATTTGATTTCTCAATGAGATTTTTAATATCTTTTGGGGCGACAGCTTCATCTACATTTTTTGTTTTAAATGGAAAGGCCATAACTGGGTTATGTCTTTCTGTATTTGAAATAACAAAAGATCCTTTTGAAGGAAACTCAGATTTGATTAAATTTCCATCTTTAACTTTCCAGGTCGAAATAACATTTGTTGATGATGAAAGTTTTTTATTTTTAAAAGGATAATCGATATTATTTTTGATGGAATAAGCATGAAACTATTCAAAGAAAGGAATATGCATTCTGACATCATTGAAAAAACTGTAGTACTTTTCTTTGAATGATGAGATTTAGGAAGCTGTATATGTACGTAAATACCATTCTCTATGGAGATCATACTCCTTAGAGTAAAGATTTTTACGTAAGGCTTTTTTGTTTATAACAAATTTTATGCTACCCATGGGCATCATCATTCATAGAAGAATATGTTGGAGATTGAATAGATTGTAAATCAATATCATCATCAGTTTGATAAAATGGTTGAGAAATGTTTGAATTATTTTGTACCCCTGAAATATTAATTCCAGAATTTGTGGATCTGGGAATTTTAGTTGAAAACTGAGATTGTGAAGTCACAAAAAAAGATTTTCTTGCTGAAGCAAAATCATTAGATGTTCTTGCTTCAGATCTGGAAGAAAAAGAGTTTCGTTTGTCAAAGAAAATCTCTACTCTTCCTGATTCATCTTGTTTTATCTCTCGTAAGAGAGGTGCTTGTCTAGGTTGCATTGAAATGGCTCGATCAATTGACCATGACTGGGGAAGGTCAATTTCATTCCACTTTATGAGCCTTGGGACTGTGACGTTGGCCTTTGTCATGTCTGTGACGAACAAAGTAGTTTTACAATCACTGGATTTAAGAAGGACTCTAGAATTACAAGTGTTCATGACCTTGTATTGATTCCTATAGATTAAAGTGGCTGGAATAGATCCTTCCTTCATGTTAAGACCATGAATTTAGATGTTTAGGAAAAGGGAGTCAAGGATGTTGACATCTAACAAACTGACAGTTTTGTTTGGGAAACAGTTGAAGTAAACCGGACCATGTCCTAGACTTGTTTCTACTATTCCAATTAAGGAATCTTGGAAATCATTGTGCCTAATATCTCTAAGATACATAAGGATGGAAGCATTAAGACCTTCTCTGATGAGAGGTTTGACAGCTATCTAGACACATTCTATGTGAAGATATTTGTAGTGACGGACATGTTCTCTGACAGATTGCTTGGTTAAAAGATGGAATTCCTCGCCGGAGTCTGGTCCTAAAGAAATATTGTTTTCAGCAGTTTTGATAATGTAATCCAATTTTCTTTTGTTATCATCAGGGACATATAACTCATCTTGAGGGATTTTAGGTATTTCCCAATTATCTATGGCCTGATTGATATCTTCGAAGCAAACTTCTTCTTTGAAGATATTGTTTGCTTCAAAGATATTGTGTTCGGGAGAAAGTTCCTCAGTCCGAGTTACTTTCTTAGTAAGATGGTTGGAAGAAGAATGAGGTACAGAGGTGGAGGAAGAAGATGGAGAAGATCCCCTAATGGAGAGACGTTTAGATATAGAACGGAAGAGGTTAGACATATTTAAAAAGAATCTGATATCATTGCCCTCTTTTATTTCAGACAGAACATTTATATTATCACTAAACTATCACTCAAATTTTTTTATCTGGGGGTAATAACTCTTTTTTCCCCATAATCTTTAAATCCATGGCCACCAGGAATTCTTACGTTCAGATCTTATCACCTTCAAGAACATCGTAAAATTAGCCTTACTGCCCCACAACAAAGGTCTTACTACTACAGTCCCTTTAAGTGATAAGATTAAACAGCCCGTACTTCCTGATTTAAAGAATAGTTTTGTTTGATATGTACAGAGAATAAGAACATGAATAGTAAACATAATTTCAAGATTCAAGAACCTCAGAGATAGTTTAATGATAATAATAACATTCCTACTTCCCCATCAGGCTCTGGAAAGGGAAATGGGAAGAAGGCGTAATGAAAAATGCATTTATGTATGTATGATGCAGAAAATAAAAATGCAGAAACTAAATAATTAGTAAGGTGGTATGGTAAAACCAGTCATTAATATTAGAAGAAAGCTAGCACTAGCGATAGTCTGCCTGTACTAGCTAAGGGAGAAAGAGATATATGATATAAAATTATATTTTATTGATTGGAAATATGATTGAAAAGAAGAAGGGGAAAAAAGAAGAGCTGGAGAGCTTACAAGGGAACTCTCAGAGCTTCTCTCTCTAACCTCTCTCTATGATTGTGTAAAATGAAGGGTACCTCAATGAAAACGAGGCCTCCTTTTATAATTGAAGATTTTACTATTTCTACAGTACAGGTAAACATGACCTAGACTATAGCCACAGCACCGGTTTCAAATAGTTTTTGGTAATTGTTTTGACAATATTTTCAGTTTTAATCATTAGCTAGACAAACTTCGAAACAGACTTCTTCAACTTGACTATCTTTAACTTCTTCATCACTTTCTTCTTTAGATGAGGACTCTTCATCTTCTTGAAGCAAGTGAAGGATCTGATGAAGCTTCCCTTTGATTGATTGCTTCGATTGTGAGGCTGCAAGGGCTGCCTGAATTTGTGCCTTTTGATTGAGAAACGAGGCCGTTTCTGGATCTGAGATCTTCTGACTCTTGGGATTGGTTTTAAACCATTCTCTGACCTTTTCTAGATAGGCCATAGATGAATCAAATTGAGACCACTATTTGACATAAGCTGCCTTTGTAAGATTAGGAATGCTTTAGGATGGTCCGGTTTTGTATAATGATATTGCCACGAGAATACCCAAGACAATGAGAGAATTGAGAAAAATTTTAAAATTATAGGAACACATATTTTCTGAATGTCAAATTTTGATTGAAATAGTTTGTACCCTTCATCAGTAGGTGAGGGTAAGATTTTTGGGATTGGCCCAAAGAAGTCCCACCATTGGTAGAACCAATTTGAAAAAACATAGTTTGAATTTTTTTTAAAATAAATTAACCATGAATGTCTGTACTGAGTATTTTGAAACCAAAATACTTTAGTCCAAGCTTCCATGTAGTCCCAATAATTAAAACCAATTGGGTCATAGTTTTGAGAAAACTTTTGATTTTTGTTTAGATTGTTCCCAAATTGCTTTTGAGTCAGGACTTTGAGGATTTTGATTGTTGAATGGGTTATTAATTCAGGATTGGTTTTGTCCTTGTAGTGTTTAATAGATACTGAGTCAGTATCTACTAAAATGAACTCATAAAATTGGCGAGTTTTATTGGATGACATTGGTTTGAAATGGAATCCGGTAGGAAATATTTTTGGGATAACTTTGTTTGGAGATTCATCCCAAAATTCAGGCTCCATCAGGATAATGTTTGAATTTTTGTTTATGGGGATATAATTGGCTTGGGATTTTTGTATTTTTGTCGTGATTGAAGATGTTTGTGGTGTTAGAGCTATGGCTTTTTCTTTTGGTTTTTGTACGATTGTTTTTTTTTTGGTTGCTTGGTATATGAGTTGGGTCAGGTCAAGTTCTTCATCTGACTCACTGCATATATCAGCCCAAGATTTTTTGTTGGTTTTGGTGACACCTTGGTCTTGTACGGCCAAAAGGGATTGGATTGGGAAGGTGTAATCTATCTTAGTTTATTTGGCTTGATTAGTAGTTGGTTCAACAGATTGTTGGGTTGATTTTTTGGAGGGTTGTTGGGTAGAAGACCCAGATTCATGATCAGATTGAGATTGCCAGGATGGCCTTGAAAGGGCTAAGCGAATGCCTCTGCCTTTGCCTCTTGAAGAGGCGATAATTGTCTTTTTAGGCATCTTGCTTGATTCCTTGCAAATATTCTCGTGTGAGAAAGTCAGGGAAAGAGTTTGAATTGCCCTTGATGTGCTCAATTTCAAAATAAAAAAAACGCTTAAGATAGCTTGCCATCTGGCAAAAATTTGTTTTGATGCAAGATTTTTAACATCTTTTTGTCAGACTTCTTTGGCTGATTTGCAATCAACTCGGACCAAAAATTTTTGATTGAGTAAATCAGATTGAAATTTTGTGATGCACAAAACTATGGCTAAATTTTCTTTTTTGATTGTGGAATAGATTTGTTGAGTACTATTCCAATATTTTTATGTAAATGCAATGATACATTCTTTATCATGGAATTTATGTTTTAAAATACCAACATATCCTAAATGAGATGCATCTGTTTCAACGATTTTGAATGCATGAGGAACAGGTAAGTAAAGACAAGGAAGATTGCAAACTTTGGTTTTAAGAAATTTGATGATTTCGGAATGTTTGTCAGTCTAGGGTGAAGGATTTTTCTTAAGCCGATCATAAAGAGGCTTAATAAGATTACTAAGATTTGGAATGAAATATAAGACATAATTAAGACATCCTAGGAACCTCTGGAGCTGAGGTTTGTCAATGATATAATCTGAAAACTTTTCTACAAATAAAATTGATCGTTCAATTGGGGTTATTGTTCCTTGGAAAATCATATGACCAAGAAAACGGATTTTTCTTTGAAAAATGACAATTTTTTATTTGGAAACAGCAAGTCCATTTTTCTGGATGATGTACATAAAAGTTTTAACATGTTTGAAGTGTTCTTCTAAAGTTTGAGAGAAGATTAAGACATCATCTATGTAAACGATTGCAAAGTTTGAATATCGGTTGAAAATGTCGTTTATGATTTTTTGAAATTCAGAAGGAGCATTTTTCAGACCAAAAGGTATTACATTCCATTCATATTTCATATTGACCGAATGGAACTGTAAATGTAGTTTTATATCTGTCAGATTCTTTGATTTGGATTTGCCAAAAACCAGATTTCATATCAAATTTTGAAAAGATATTTGCTGAGTTTAGCGTATTGAGTAGACGACGTAAACTGGCGCTCAACGCCAGTTCTATGCTGCATTCTGGAGTCAAACGCCAGAAACACGTCACGAACCAGAGTTGAACGCCAAAAACACGTTACAACTTGGCATTCAACTCCAAAAGAAGCCTCTACACGTGTAAAGCTCAAGCTCAGCCCAAGCACACACCAAGTGGGCCCCGGAAGTAGATTTCTGCATCAACTACTTACTTCTGTAAACCCTAGTAGCCAGTCTAGTATAAATAGAATATTTTACTATTGTATTCAGTGTCTTTCGACCATTCAGTCTTTTGACCATAGGTCCTTTGAAGAGAGAATTTTTGCGTGGTCTAGAATTTAGAATAAATTCCCGTTCCAAGTATAGCTTACAGACTAACAAAAGTCCTTTCTTACAAACATTTTGGTTGTCACAAGTAACAAACCCCTAAATAAATTGATAACCGAAGTATTCAAACCTCGGGTCGTCTTCTCAAGGAACTGCAGGGAAGTATGTTCTTATTATTGGTTATGGAGATTGTAAATTTGGGGTTTCAAGAATGAGGAACAAGTAATTTAATGACGAGTAAATTAAATGGCAATTAAAATAAATAAATAACTGTAAAATAGACTTTTGGCAAGGTATGAGAAATTGGAAGTCCAGTCTTAGTTATCCTTATCAATGATGATGAAAATTGAATCTTAATTCCACTTTGTTAACTCTTACTAAGGCAAAAGAAGTTCAAGGGATTAATTAGTCTGATCTTCGGATCCTATTTATTTCCGGAGAAAAGATTGGGATTATTGAAGAACAATTCAATTAGCAAAGATAACAATTATCAAGCATGTTTGAGTTTGATAACTCCTGAGTTTCTGATTTCTTAACCAAGACCAAAAAGGGGAAAAGTAAATCTACTGGAATAAAAATGCCTTCAAATGGGAAGCAACAGTAACATAAATAAAAGAAAGCAACAATAAACTGAAATACCTCAAATAACATTAATTCGAAAGAGTAATCTATAACATAGAAGAATTCATAAACTAAATTGAAAAAGCAAGTAATGAAAAAGGAATATTGAACCTGATAAAAAGATAATCCTTAAAGCAAATAAAATCCTAAATCTAAATCTTAATCCTAAAGAGAGAGGAGAGAACCTCTCTCCAACTAAACCTAAATCATGGAAAGTGACTAAAATTTGAGACTCCCTTTGAATGGATGCATTCCCCCACTTCATAACCTCTGGTCTATGCCTTCTGGACTTGGATTTGGGCCAAAAAGGGCTTCAGAAATCGTTGGGAGCATTTTCTGTAATTTCTGGTGCGTGGCCTCTATCACACGTCCGCGTGGGTCACGCGGTCGCTGACGAATGAATTTTTGCCGGTATAGAATTTATCAAGTGATCAATCGTAGTATAGTCTAAACCAACGCAAAATCCATCATCAAACGAATCTACAATCTATATCTGAGAGTACTAGTCTCCCGAGTCGTTCTCCCTTGGAATTGCCAAAGTGTGCATCTTATTGATTTAGTAAGCCTTGTTGGAATTCTTTGAAGGTTTTAGCAAAGTATTGAGAAACAAACAATCAATTATCAAAAGACTTGGCTTAGGGTTGGCATTAGAAATTCTATCCTTATAGTCCATTCAATGTTGACAACAATTAGGCCTTGCTTCATTTAGTTATCCCCTAAGTATAGAAGAAAATCAAATGAAAACAATCAACTTGAGTCACAAGTCCTAGCTTCACCTCATGGGAATCTAGCTTTAGTGCACTCCAAGCCAACTAGCAATCCCTAATTCCAAATCAACTATTGATACAACTATTCAACTTCTTCCAATGACCAAACCCCATGCCAAGTGTAAAAATTCTACTCCATAGCTAGTGTTGACATTTTATCAAACATGTGATGAGCAAAAAGGAAGGTCATAGTAAAATGAGAAGAAAAATAGAATTGAAAGTATTGCAACACAAGAATCTCACACCAAGCCTCAAAGAGTAGCAGTGGAAAGCAAATTCTCAAAGAGTTAATGAAATTCAAAATTACAACATTAAATTCTAGATCTATGAGAGTTGATCAATTACAACTACTTGAATTTGGAGAAGAAAAATCTATGACATGAATAAAATGGAATGAGAATTGTAATGGATCTCACCAAAAATGATTGAAAATTCAGAAATTGGGTGAAGATGAACCCTAGTGAAGAGCTTGGAATCTTTTCCTCTTCTTCTCTCCCAAAAGTGAAAACTAACTCTCCCCCAAAAATATCTAAAATCTATCAAATGAACTAAGTGTGTTTAACCTTTGCTCCCTTGGTCTTCTTAAGCCTTTTCCCGCCGAGGCATTTCCCCAAAAGTGAGATTCTTAACTACCTCCACGCCTAAGTCACGTGACTTCTTAAAAAAAACCACATTCGCAAATCGGCGCGCACGCGCAAGGTACGCGTACGCGCCGTTGAGGCGTCTTGTAATGTGCGCGGAGGCGTGATGTACGCGTGCGCGTCCATGAGGATCCTGGCTTAGCCGCTACTCAAGCCGGCTCGTGGCTTGGCTCTTAGTCTCAGCTTCACGTTGCTCTTATCCGCGCGGGCGCGCCAGGTGCGCGCACGCGCCCATGCGGAAATTTCCAAAGCTCAATTCTCATGCTTCCTTCCTTTGCACCCGTCTTCCTTCTCTTTTCCTGTCCATTCCTACTCTATATCCTGAAACCACTTAACACACAAGTCACGGCATCGAATGGCATCAAGAGAAGATTAGAAATGTATCTATTTTAGTGCAAAATAAGCATGTTTTCATTCATGAGGCAAAACTAGGAAAGGAATGCAAACTCTTGTATTCTCATATAGAAAGTGTGTGGAATCATTGATAAAACCCCTGAAATCAGCACAAGATAAACCCTCAAATTGGGGTTTGTCAACCTCCCCACACTTAGAGTCTAGCATGTCCTCATGCTTAGGAAAATGCAAAGAAACACAGAAGACCGAGGGGTCGCAAAAGTATAAGACTCATGAAATGCAACCTACTTATATGCATGCAACTATGACTAGTGCTGTTATCTACTTAGTTAGGAACAAATCAGCTTTCTTATGACATATGCGAGCACATGGGACACGATGGTGGTCAATGCATGGGACTTGCCAATTTCTAAGCATCAAATGCAATATATACAACTTTGCATGAGGAATGCTCGCGAGAGCCGGGAATCAAAGGATTGAGCATCGAACCCTCACCGGAAGTGTTTGCACTCTAGTCGCTCGGTGCTTGGGGTTGATTCACTCAGTTCGCCCCTAATCATGCTTTCTAAGATTTGTTTTTCTTCTAACAATCGACATATATTTCATGCATGCATACAAATATCATGAGGTCTTTTCTTTAGGTTGTAATGGGGCTAGGGTCAAGGTGGGATGCATATTTGGTTAAGTGAGTTTGAACTTTGAATCTTTAATAAGCTTAAACTTCCCACCTAACCTAGGACATTCCATACAATTAAATTCCGACCTAACTACCCATTTCTCACTTTTTCACGTACTCATGTATCCCTTTCCATTTCACAACACTTGTGCATTGGTCTTCATTGGACTTTATTTTGGGGCATTTTGTCCCCTTTTATTTCTTCCTTTTTCTTCTCCCTTTTTTTTTCTTTTCTTTCTTTTTCTGTATATATATATATATATTTTTTTTTTCTTTCACATTATTTTTTTTTCTTTTTTTCTTTTGTTTTTCTCCTTTCTTTTCTATATACAAGAATCTCAAAGCATAAGGTTTTTACATTTGATCAATACGTGAGCATGTACCCAATTCCCAATATTTTCAATAATAATACAAAATTACCCTTTTATTCACCCAATGTCCCAACCTTCCCACACTTGAATGATACTCACACACTCTAGCCTAAGCTAACCAAAGATCCAAACAAGGGTACTTATTGTTTTTTCGCTTTAAGGCTTGTAATGTGCTAAAATTAAGAACAAGTGGGTTAATCGTAGGCTCAAATTGGCTAACAAAGGAATAAAAAGGGTTGGCTATTTGGGTAAGTGAGCTAATGAAATGATGGCCTCAATCATATAAATGCATGTATACACAAAATAATGGACATAAAGAATCAAACAAATCAAAGATTGCAATCATGGAAGAGAATAATGCACACAAGAAGGGAAATGAATGGTTATAAGATGTAACCACACCATTAGGCTCAAATCTCACAAGCTTGTGTTCTTAACTCAAACCCATGTTCCAAAATATAATTCTTCATGCAATTTTGGCATCAAAGCATTTAAAATTTGCAATGCCCCACGGTTGCCCCAAAGTATTGGTTTCCTAAGAAAGAATTTCATTGTTCCAACCAAGTAAACTTATCATGCGAATGGTGCCAACTAAAACCTAATCATGCAACCTATCCTAATTTATTCAGATTTATTCAGATGTTACCTACGGAGATCGGTCGGCCGACCTCCCCACACTTAAAACTTAGCACGGTCCTCCGTGCTATAGGTTAGGCGCAGTGGTTGGTTGAGCTCCGAGTGTCCCACATCTCCAATGTCATCGCGCTCTCCACTTGAAGTTGCGGTGGATGTGGAGATATCGGGTTCCTCCATAGGTGGGGTGACTATGCTTAGAAGTCTCTTCACATGAGCATAACGGCGTTGGTTACGCCTCTCATAACGGTCCAATTTCTTGTGAAGGTCTTCAAGGCGCTGGGCGGCCGATTTTTGTGATGTAGATGAAGTGGTAGTGTTGCAAGTTGGTGTGGGTAGTCCAATATCCTTGGTGGCTTCCGGAGGCTTGAGGCATCTCTTGGTCGGAATGATATCACCATCGACCGGAATTGAGGTTCTCCTATCTTTAGCCTCTCGGTTGACGCCGGCTTTTGCAACCAATTCGGTCACCAAAGCGGGGAATGGTAGATTTCCTTTGGCATGAATGCGCCCCATGGATTGGCGGATGGCATGCGAAATGTTGACCGGTTTCTCGGTTAAGATGCACCAGATCAATAAGGCCAACTCGACGGTGATGGATGACCCATGTGTGCTTGGGAGCACATAGTGAGCTAGAATTTGGGCCCATGCCGTGGCTTCTTGAGTGAGGTGGCGGACATCTAAACCCTTGGGTCTTTGCTTTATGGTCCCCCAAATCCAATATGCGTCGGGTAAAGCAATGACGCGGAGGATCGCGCTCCAATCGAATGCACGGTCATCGCATGTAGCCAAGACTTCTTCGTAGGCGTCATATGCATCCGTTGATGGTTCAATTCCAAGGACTTCTCGGATGGTTTCCACTGTGACCGACACTTGCTTTCGGCGCACAAATATTGATGTGAGAAGGGGTGAGTGGTAGTTGGAGTAGAATTCCACTACCCACAAGAGATTGGCCTCCTTTGGTTGCCTCAAGAGGAACCTCCATTGCCTCCGCTCAATGTGTGGCATCACAATCGGACTGAGGTGAGCCAGTAGGACTAGGAGGGGTTCCGGATGATAATTCCTTTCGATCATTCTTGAGTAAACAAGTTCGCAGTAACGGTTGGGAAACTTGTTCGAATCCTTAGGAGGGTTGTCCTTCTCTAGAACATTAACGGGGCCCTTAGTCTTCTTTAAGAGTGGCTTGGCCGTTAGGTCGTGGTGCGCTTTATTGGAAGTTGGCTTCTTGGGGGCTTTCCCTTTGTCCTTTTTGATGACTATCCTATGAGAACAAAGAAAGGGAAAACATCAAACCCAAATAAGTGGAAGTAAATGCGATTATGCAATGAAAAGTTATGCCATAGAATATGGGTATCATTGTCACATGACAGCTGCAACATGTAACTAAGATAACATGAGAAGAGCAAGGCAAATCATTTTCATATGGTGTAAGGGTAATTTAAGCACGCAAGTAGGAAGCATGAGAAGCATATACCCTTAAGGACCACAAATGGAAAGCAAGTTAAGAAAATGTGAGTGGATGGATTGGAGAAAATGGGGATGCGCCTAAAAGTGATAAGCTGAGAGGCAATTTAGTCAAAGTGAGCTCAAACTCAAGTATGCCTTTCGTCGAACATTTGGCGTGCATCCTTTTGTAGTGTGCGATTAGAAGATGGTGAAAGCAATGTAGTAATTCACAATCCAATATTAATGATTACAGTGCACAGTGATTGTAAGAAAAGCAAGCAACACAACTCATCTACTAATGCAAGTAAAGTTGGGACCCAAATGCCCATGAAGGGTTAAAACAAAAACATCCTAAAGAAGCAACTAAAATAAAAGAAGAAAGAGGAAAGAAGCTAACTAAAAGAAGGTGAAACTAAATGAATAAGAATCAAAAGAGATGGTTGGAGTGAGAGGGTAGCTTAGTATAGTACCTTGTGAGATTAGGAAGAATATGGGAGAGGAGGTTGTGGAGTGGGTTGATGGGGAGTGGAGAGTTAATATGGGGCCATTGGTGGTAAGTGGTAGAAGGTAGTGGAGAAGAGGGAATGGAGGAATGAGGGTGAAGGGGTAAGTGTGCCCCCTTTTTCAAGTTGGATGTGTAGTAGAAGGTATGAGAAGAGGAAGGAAACGTGACATGAGAGTGAAGGGGTGAGTGTGCCCCTTCTTACATTGGCGCCGATTATCCGCGCGTGCGCGCACAGTGCGCGCTCGCGCAGGAAGGCGAGGTGGAATGGGGCGCGCGCGCGCACGTTGCGCGTGCGCGTCCATGCGCTTGGGCTGGTGGCACAGGGGAGGCACAGGGGTGGCATAACTCTCTGGACACAGTGCCAGAGATTGCTTCAAGGCTTTTGGCGCGCGCGCGCGCAGTGCGCGCACGCGTCAACGCGGTTGTGCCCCAGGCATGAGAAGGGCCTGGAGGGGGCTCAACTCTCTGGAATATGTACCAGGAGTGCAACAGGGCGATCGGCGCGGACGCGCACAGTACGCTTGCGCGTCGATTGGCAGATTTCGCCCAGGTACGCGGACGCGCCGTGCGCGCGCGCGCGAGCTTCCTGTGCTTCAGGCATGGTCCTGGCATGGTGTGGGCGCAACTCTCGGGTAAATGTATGGAGGGCTGTTATTCGCAATCCACGCATCCGCGCATGGTGCGCGTCCGCGTAGATGACCGTTGAGTGCCTTAAGGGCGCGTACGCGCCAGGTGCGCGCACGCGCAGAGGGGGGGTGCTTTTCCTAAATTTGTATGTGTTTACATCACTTTTGACATTTCAACTCCCCCCTCCACACCGCTGCTTAAGCACTATAGCAGGGCATTTTACTTGGTAAACCATCAATGAATTTAACAAATGACGGGGAATTGACATTAAAATCTATCTAACAAACATGAAGTCAAGTGTCTATGTACAAAGTTCAAAGGAAGATTTTACCATGGTGGGGTGTCTTCCACCTAGCACTTTTGTTTAACGTCCTTAAGTTGGACTTTCAATAGCTCATAGTGCTTGTTCAAGAGTTGCATCCCTCAAGAGGAACACTTCAAATTCCTTGGAGTTCTTTCTTTGCTCACCATGATACAATTTGAGACGGTGCCCGTTTACCTTGAAGATGTCCGGGCTTGTTGGGTGGCGCAAGTGATAGACCCCATAAGGTTCTACTTTCTCCACTTGGTAGGGTCCATCCCACCTTGATCTAAGCTTTCCGGGTAGTAATCTCAACCTTGAATTGTAGAGAAGGACTAGGTCACCGGGTTGGAACTCTCTTCTCCTAATGTTCTTGTCATGGATGGCTTTCAACTTTTCCTTATAAAGCCTAGCGTTGTCGTAAGCTTCTAATCTCAAACATTCCAATTCCGCCAATTGAAGCTTTCTCTCTACTCCGGCCCCACCCAAGCTCATATTACACTCCTTTACGGCCCAATAAGCTTTGTGTTCAATCTCCACCGGTAAGTGACATGCTTTACCATATACAAGCCGGAAGGGGCTCATGCCGATCGGTGTCTTGTAAGCCGTTCGATAGGCCCACAGTGCATCGGAGAGTTTAATGCTCCAATCTTTCCTATTCGGCTTTACAATCCTTTCTAAGACATGCTTGATTTCCTGGTTAGAGACTTCGGCTTGGCCGTTTGTCTGAGGGTGGTAAGCCGTGGCGACTTTGTGGATGATGCCATATTTTCTCATGAGGCCGTCTATTTTTTTGTTGCAAAAGTGTGATCTTTGGTCACTTATGATTGCTCTTGGGGCGCCAAAGCGGCAAATGATATTATTCCTCACAAAAGAGTACACAACATTAGCGTCATCCGTTCGGGTGGGGATTACCTCCACCCATTTTGACACATAATCGACGGCTAACAAGATGTAGAGAAAGCCATTGGAATTTGGAAATGGTCCCATGAAGTCGATTCCCCATACGTCAAAGATTTCACAAAAAAGCATATTTTGTTGGAGAATTTCGTCCTTCTTGGAAATATCTCCAAGCCTAATACATTGGGGGCAAGATTTGCAATATAGAGAAGCATCTTTGAGAAGAGTTGGCCACCAAAATCCGCAATCAAGGACCTTTCTTGCCGTTCTTTGGGGCCCATAGTGACCACCTCCTTCGGAAGCATGGCAAGCGTCCAAGATTGCTTGGAATTCGGTTTGAGGTATGCACCGTCGCACTATTTGGTCTGCTCCACACCTCCACAAATAGGGATCATCCCAAATATAGTATTTGGATTCGTTTTTCAGCTTATCCTTTTTGTTTTTGTCGAGATTAGGAGGGAAAGTGCGTGAAACCAAATAGTTTGCTATTGGGGCATACCAAGGAACCACTTCTGAGATTGCTTGCAAAGCATCTAAAGGAAAGGAGTCATTGATAGGAGTGGTGTCGCCTTTTGTGTGCTCGAGGCGACTTAAATGGTCCGCCACTAGGTTTTGGGAACCGCTCCTATCTTTGATCTCCAAGTCAAATTCTTGTAACAAAAGCACCCAACGAATTAATCTCGGTTTTGATTCCTTTTTGGCCAACAAGTACTTTAGTGCCGCGTGATCCGAGTACACTACAACCTTGGAACCAAGAAGATAGGCTCAGAACTTGTCCAAAGCAAAAACAATAGCTAGGAGTTCCTTTTCGGTAGTAGTGTAGTTGGATTGGGCTCCGTCTAATGTTTTGGAAGCATAAGCTATGACATAGGGAATCTTACCCTCGCGTTGTGCTAACGCGGCTCCTATCGCATAATTCGAAGCATCACACATGATTTCAAAAGGTTGAGTCCAATTGGGGCCTCGCACTATAGGAGCTTGTGTCAATGCTACTTTGAGTTTGTCATATGCTTCCATACATTCCTTGCTCAGCTCAAATTCGGTGTCTTTTTGTAGTAATCGAGAGAGAGGTAAGGCCACCTTGCTAAAGTCTTTGATGAATCTCCGATAAAATCCTGCATGTCCAAGGAAAGAACGGACTTCCCTCTCGGAGGAGGGGTAAGGTAAATTGGATATGACATTTATCTTTGCCGGATCTACGGAGATGCCTTCCTTTGATACTATGTGTCCCAAAACAATGCCTTGTTTGACCATGAAATGACATTTTTCAAAATTTAAGACAAGGTTTGTTTCGGTGCATCTCTCTAAGACTTTTTCAAGGTTACCTAAACAATGCTCAAATGAATCACCATACACACTAAAGTCATCCATGAAAACTTCCATCGATTGCTCTAGAAAGTCCGCAAATAGGCTCATCATGCATCTTTGGAACGTTGCCGGTGCATTGCATAGGCCAAATGGCATACGCTTGTAAGCATACGTCCCAAAGGGGCAAGTAAATGTGGTTTTTTCTTGGTCTTCTAGAGCAATATGAATTTGGAAGTATCCGGAGTAGCCATCAAGAAAACAATAATATGATTTACCGGCTAATCGATCAAGCATTTGGTCAATAAATGGTAGTGGAAAGTGATCTTTTCTTGTGGCCGCATTCAATCTTCGGTAGTCTATGCATACTCTCCAAGAATTTTGCACTCTTGTTGCTATAAGTTCACCACTTTCGTTTTTGATCGTTGTCACTCCGGACTTTTTTGGCACTACTTGGACCGGGCTTACCCATTCGCTATCCGAGATAGAATAGATGATGTCCGCTTCAAGTAGCTTAGTGACTTCTTTCTTTACTACCTCAAGAATGGTTGGATTAAGTCTCCTTTGAGGTTGTCGGACCGGTCTTGCTCCTTCTTCAAGGAATATGCGGTGCTCGCATACTTGGGGGCTTATTCCCACTAGATCCGCCAAACTCCACCCGATTGCCCTTTTGTTTTTTCTCAATACTTTTAGCAATTTTTCTTCTTGTTGAGGGGTTAGCTCTTGTGCAATTATCACGGGTAGCTCTTGGGCTTCATCAAGGTATGAATACCTTAAGTGAGGTGGTAGTGGCTTCAATTCCATCTTTTTGTCATTCTTTGAAGTTTGAGTTTCCGGATGGTTTGTATGATGTGTGGTATTTAGTTCGCTTGACTTTTCATTTGCTTCTTCAACCATATACTTCTCATCTAACCTTGCAAGATGCACTTCGGCCACTATGTTATCGATTGGGTCACACCGAAATAAAGAGTGGTTCTCCGGTGGATGCTTCATTACTTCCTCTAGGCTAAAGCTTACAATTCTCCCATCTATTTCAAATGAGTAGTTCCCCGAGTAAGCATCAAGTTTAAATCTAGAAGTTCTCAAGAATGGCCTTCCAAGTAGGATAGACGATGCTCTCTCGGTTTCGCTTGATGGCATTTCAAGGACATAGAAGTCAATCAGAAACACCAACCCTTTTATATTCACCAATACATCTTCCGCAACACCCGCTACGGTTATTATGCTTTTATCCGCTAGGACAAATCTTGCCGTCGACCTTTTTAGTGGTGGCAACTTCAATACCCGGTAGACGGAGAGCGGCATGATGCTAACACATGCTCCGAGGTCACACATACAATCTCTAAATTGAACTCCATTGACTGTGCAAGTGACCATACAAGGGCCCGGATCATCACACTTCTCGGGCATGTTCCCATTAAAGCGGAAATAGAGCTCCCCAATGGGATGGTTTCCAATTCAAGAATTCTATCCTTATTTATGCATAAGTCTTTGAGGAATTTGGCATATCTAGGCACTTGATGGATAGCATCAAAGAGGGGGATGGTTACCTCAACTTTCTTGAACATTTCTACCATTTTGGGGTCGAGTTCTATGCGCTTTTTAGCTTTCTTCGCAAGTGTTGGAAATGGAAGAGCAACTTCTTCTTCCAAGGTTCTTTTGGCCTTGGTTGTCTCCCTTGTTGGTTGGGCTTCATCCTCAACTATGGCTTGTGGTGTCTCCTCTTCCACTACCTCTTCTATATATATCCTCTCTTCTTCTTGGGCGGTTGTGATAGGACTTGAGTCCTTTGCTTCCTTCTCTTTTAGTTGCGTACCAGATCTAAGGGTGATGGCATTGATGCCCCCCTTTGGATTTGGTTGAGGTTGAGAGGGAATGACACTTTGGATTGGGGGTTGAGGAGTGGGAGTTGATGGTGTATCCATGCATGCAAGAAGAGCTTGTAGTGTAGAGGTGAGGCCGGTGAGACCGGAAGCAAGTGTGTTTTGTAGTTCCTTTTGGCCTTGGATAATGGTTCGAAGTGTTTCGTCTTGGTTGGAGGGGGTGGTTGCATATGTGAGTTGAGGATCTTGTGATTGGTTGGGTGGTGGTCTTTGATGTGGTGGTTGATATGTTTGGTAGTTTCTTTGTGGGTTTTGTTGGTTGTATGGTTGATTTTGTGAGTTGTATGGTCGGTTTTGTGAGAAGTTTTATGAGTTGTTGCCCCATCTTTGACCTTCTCCATTGTTGTTGTTGTCCCTATTCCCTTGTTGATGGTTGTCTCTCCAATTTTGATTATTGTGTCCACTTCCTTGGTTGTAGCCTCCTCCTCCTTGATAAGAGTACCCTTGGTTAGGATTACCGCCTTGGTAGTACCCTTGATTAGGGCGATCATAGAAATTATGGGTAGCCGCCAAGGTATTGTCTTCTTGAAGGCTTGGGCACTCATCCGTGTAGTGAGAGTAGCAAGAGCAAATGCCACATACTCTTTGAGGGACCAATTGTTAGTTGTGTTGTTGAGGTGGTGGAGGGTGTTGTTGGTATGATTGAGGTTGTGGTTGTTGTTGGTTCAATTGGAGTTGCCTCAAGATGGATGTCATCTCATTCAAGGATTGAGTTAGAGCGGTGGTTTCACTACTAGTTGATACCTCATTCACGGTCCTTAGACGGTTTACTCTTCGCCTCATATGTTGATTGGATTCGGCTAAGTCAATAATAAGTTGTCATGCCTCCTCCGTGGTTTTATATTTGGACAAAGAACCATTGCTAGAAGTGTCCAAGAGGGTTCTATCTTGCTCTCGCATCCCTTGACATATGTATCCAAGCAATACTTGAGTGTCGATCATGTGATTAGGGCATGCATCTAGTAGTTTGCGAAACCGTTCCCAATACTCATAGAGTGGTTCCGTCTCACCTTGCACAATACAAGACATTTCCTTCCTTAGCCTATCCATCTTTTCCGGGGGCAGGAATTTATCCAAGAATCCCCTTCTAAGTAAGTCCTAATCGGAGGTAACTTCACTAGAGAGGGTGTAGAACCATTCTTTAGCCTTGTCCTCAAGAGAGAAAGGGAAGGCAAACAACCATATAGCAACTTCATCGGACCCTTCCCATCTAGTAGTCGAGGATATGCGATGGAAGTCCTTGAGATGTCGAATAGGGTCTTGTGCGGGGAGCCCGTGAAACTTGGGTAGGAGGTTGATCAAAGCGGTCTTCAATTCGAAGTTCGCATTCAAGTTGGGGTGAGTTACGTGAAGGGGTTGAAGGACATAATCCGGTGCACCCGCTTCCTTGATGGTAACTCTCCTCGGAGCATCCATGGTATTAGTACCTAGAACAAAAGAAGATTTGTTAGTGAGATTGATGGGAGTAGGATTAATGCCTTCTTTGAGTGACGGTTCAATGTTCACTTCTAGTAAGGTGGGTGAGGTGGTGAAAACCTCTTCCCCTTTTCCAAACTTAAGCCGCCTCCGAGCTTGTCTAATATGAAACAAAGTTCGTTCTATTTCCGAGCTAGTAAGGTGGGCGTCATTTGGAGTTTTCCTTGTCACGCGGTCGCATCGGTCATGCGTTCACATCATATGCGATTTGCTCAAGGCGCGCGGTCGCGTAAGTCACGCGTTCGCATCGCGCTCTCTTCGCACTGGCATGCGGTCGCGTCGCCCATGCGATCGCGTGGATGCTAGTTTCTTCAGAAACTTCGTTTTGTGCTTTCCTTCCATTTCTGTATGTTTCCTTTCCATCCTTTAAGTCATTCTTGCCTTAGAAGATCTGAAACTACTCAACACACAAATCACGGCATCGAATGATAATAAAGGGTAATTAAAATAATTAATTTTAAAGCATAGGAAACATGTTTTTCACATACATCACATAATAAGGAAGGAAAAGTAAAACCATGCAATTAATATGAATAAGTGGGTGAAAGATTGAATAAATCACTCAAACTAAGCACAAAATATATCATAAAATATGGGTTTATCAACCTCCCCACACTTAAACAATAGCTTGTCCTCATGCTATATCCAAGGTAAAAAGTAAGGTTAAAGTGGTGGAATGCCATGCAATGCAATCTAATCTAAATGCAACTACCTAAATGAATCATGCAATTCTAATTTGTTATTCACTTGTATATAAAGCTTACATATAGTTAAATTAATCCACATTCTCAAGGAATATATAGATATATATATATATATATATATATATATATATAGCTTAGCCTTAGATAGTGATAAAGTGCCTTTACAATTGAGATGGGAGAGAAAAACATTTTATAAACTTGCAAGACAATTAATAATTTAAGCAGAGATATATGTTAATGAGCTATTGAACCCTCACTGGATTTTGTGTTACTCTCTATCACTCAGTGTTTATTGGGTTAATCACTCTATTCTTCTTTTTATCCTTACTTTCTATAACTTTGTTCTTCATCTAACCAATCAACAATTATAAAATATGGACATACCAAAAATCATGAGGTCTTTAATTAAGGTTGTAATGGGGCCAAGGTAAAGGTAAGGGTATATGTATAAGGCTAAGTGAGCTAATAAGTGAATCCTTAATTAGTCTAAGATCTCACCTAACATACATACTTTCTAAAGCAAGCTTCTTTACCTATTTTCCCATATTTTTTTCACTTTTGATGTTACATGTTCATGTTTTAATGTTTATTATTTTTATCCCATGTGCATTGCTTTATTTCACATTGGGGAATTTTTGTGTCCCCTTTTATTCAACTACTAAAAAATAACACTTTTTTTTAATGCACATGGTAATTCAATTATTTTGATTTCACATGAGCATGCTTCCCAAAAATTTTATTTTGAATTACCTCATTCTTTTCAACTTTTCTACCTTTTGTTTCTATCATCCATGTTCCCAACAGGTTTTCCCACACTTAAACAATACACAATTTCTATCTTAAGCTAACCAAGGATTCAACTTGGGATTTTTATTTTGTTTTTCTGCTTAAGAATAGTAATGTGGCTGTTAGAATAAAAGGGGATTTAAAGGCTCAAGGGGGCTAACAAGGGTGATGTAAAAGGTAGGCTAATTTTGGGACAAGTGGGTTAGAATCAAACAATGGCCTCAATCACTTTCTTGGCATGTATCTATATTCTATAATCGGACATATAGATTAAAACAAAGTAAAGAACACCAGAATAAATAAGAAGGGCGAAACACACAGGAATAAAAATTATGGTTTGAATGTAAAACTCACAGGCTGTGTGTTCTCTAGCTCAAAAATAATTTATCAGTTATGTATGTCATGCAGGTTTAGTTAAAAATTCTCATTATTCTCAATGTAAAACTTAAGGTGGCTTTAAAGTTCCATTGTTTCTCCTTGATGAAATGTTGTTAAATAACTAACATGTAATGCTATATATACAAGGTGTGTGGATTGTTTCTATTATGTTCAAGTCTCTAGTTTACTTCCTTTTTATATTTTTCAATTTAAAATAAGCTGTCTTATGCTAAAAAGGGTAAACTATACTAATTAATCCACAATTTCTATAACTAATAAGTTAGAATTGCAACTAAAACTAAATGGCTAAAATATGAACTAAAGTGCAACATAGAATAAATACATAAAAATAGCAATATATATAAGTACTGAAAAAATAAAAATAAAAATAAAAATACAGAAAATTAGCAAAATAAATAAAAAGAGTATATAGTGGTTCACCAAAAAAAAGAACGCCAGAGATGGCGACCTCCCCACACTTAAAATAAAGCATCGTCTCTGATGCTCAGTCAAGCAGGGTGTGAAGGGGTGTCATCACTGGGAGGCTGGGTAGCTGGAGTCTCTGTGGTGGTGGTCTGAGGATCTGGCTAGTGTAGAAGAGGGGCTGTCTGAATAGGGATCTCAGGGTCTGCAGCCTGGATCTGATGCGGGGTCTCCTGCTGGTGTGCTGCCTGCTGGGTGCCTGCCTGCTCTGCCTCCTGCTGTGGATGAGTCGCAGCCTCGAGCGCATCCGCCTCCTCCTCAGATGCCTCAGATGGTGTATCAGGCTTGGAGGGGATGTCGCCAGATCGTATCATCAGCTTCAGGTGCTCATAGCATCGTCGAAACAGGCGGTGCACTAGATGATAGATGGCTCTGGGGCAGGTGGAGGTGCAGTGGTGGTAGCAGGGGTAGCTGTAGAGGAAGAGGGGCCGGCAGATGGTGTGGCAGTCTCAGCAGTAGTAGTGAGGAAAGGAGGTCTATAGTCCAAAGCCAGAAAGTTCCTGCTGTGAGGGATAATCTTCTTGCATTCTGCAGCAGGTGGCTTCTCATCAGCATCCTCCCAAGGCACGTCAGCTCGACAGCCTAGCTGTGTAACCAAATAGGGAAAGGGAAGAGTGCCTCGGACATGGACCCTGGCCATATAGTACCGGATAAAGCGTGGCAGGTACAGGTCCTTACCCTCCATCACACACCATAGGAGGGTGATCATAGCGGCTGGTATCTCAGTCTCATGAGTACTCGGCATAATGAAGTTGCTAAGTATCTGATGCCATAGCCGAGCCTCATCATTCAAGTAAATCCGCTTGATTCCCTTTGGCATGGTAGTGTTCTGACCCAAAATCCAAGGAACGGTCGGGTCAAGGGCTATCCTGGCCTTGACTGCATTCCAATCAAATCTCATGAAGCGCATGTCTTCCTCAGCTTTCTGATAACTGATGAGCGGATAATTTATACGCTTTTTGGCATTGTTTTTAGGTAGTTTTTAGTAAGTTCAAGCTACTTTTAGGGATGTTTTCATTAGTTTTTATGTTAAATTCACATTTCTGGACTTTACTATGAGTTTGTGTGTTTTTCTGTGATTTCAGGTAAATTCTGGCTGAAATTGAGGGACTTGAGCAAAAACTCTGAAAAAGGCTGACAAAAGGACTGCTGATGCTGTTGGAATCTGACCTCCCTGCACTCGAAATGGATTTTCTGGAGCTACAGAACTCCAAATGGCGCGCTCTCAATGGCGTTGGAAAGTAGACATCCAGAGCTTTCTAGCAATATATAATAGTCCATACTTTATTCGGAAATTGACGATGTAACTTGGCGTTGAACACCAAGTACATGCTGCTGTCTGGAGTTAAACGCCAGAAAAACGTCATGATCCGGAGTTGAACGCCCAAAACACGTCATAACTTGGAGTTCAACTCCAAGAAAAGCCTCAGCTCGTGGATAGATCAAGCTCAGCCCAAACATACACCAAGTGGGCCCCGGAAGTGGATTTATGCATCAATTACTTACTCATGTAAACCCTAGAAGCTAGTTTATTATAAATAGAACATTTAACTATTGTATTAGATATCTTTTGACAGTTTAATCTCTTGACTGTTTAGCCTTTGATTATTCGGTCTCTTGATCACTCAAGGGGGCTGGCCATTCGGCCATGCCTGAACCTTTTACTTATGTATTTTCAACAGTGGAGTTTCTGCACACCATAGATTAAGGGTGTGGAGCTCTGCTGTACCTCAAGTTTCAATACAATCACTATTACTTTTTATTCAATTCTCTTTTATTCTTATTCCAATATATACGTTATACTTAACTTGATGAATGTGATGATCCGTGACACTCATCATCATTCTCACCTATGAACGCCACGTGACTGACAACCACTTCCGTTCTACCTTAGGCCGGGCGCATATCTCTTAGATTCCCCAACAGAATCTTCGTGGTATAAGCTAGATAGATGGCAGTATTCATGAGGATCCGGAAAGTCTAACCTTGTCTGTGGTATTCCAAGTAGGATCCTGGGAATCTGGAAAGTCTAACCTTGTCTGTGGTATTCCGAGTAGGATTCCGGTATTGAATGACTGTGACGAGCTTCAAACTCCTAAAGGCTGGGCGTTAGTGACAAACGTAAAAGAATCAATGGATTCTATTCCAACCTGATTGAGAACCGACAGATGATTAGCCGTGCTGTGACAAAACATAGGAACATTTTCACTGAGAGGACGGGATGTAGCCATCAACCAAGGGTGATGCCTCCAGACGATTAGCCGTGCAGTGACAGTGCATAGGATCATTTTCCCGAGAGGATTGAAAGTAGCCACCGATGATGGTGATGCCCTACATACAGCTTGCCATGGAAAGGAGTAAGAAGGTTTGAAGGAAGAGTGAGTAGTGAAGTAGAGTTTCAAGAGGAGCACAGCATCTCCATACACCTATCTGAAATTCTCACTATTGATTTACATAAGTATTTCTATCCCTTTTTATTTTCCAATTATTATTAATTTTCGAAAACCCATAAACCAATTTAATCTGCCTAACTGAGATTTACAAGGTGACCATAGCTTGCTTCATACCAACAATCTCTGTGGGATCGACCCTTACTCACGTAAGGTTTATTACTTGGACGACCCAATACACTTGCTGGTTAGTTGAACGGAGTTGTGAATTCAACTGGTGCCACAATAATGATTTCATACAAGTACAAAAGAATATGGATCACAATTTCGTCCACCAATAACCATCTGTCTGATCAGTTTTAGGCAGAAGTTTCAAAACATCTTCTATGGCCTCTTCAGTGACCAGAATCTGCTTTCCCTAAGGTTCACTGCATCTAGGGTAGTTTTGAAGTAATTGCAGTAGAATTCCCGTACCCAAGATGCATTGACCTCAGTCAGGTTTCTCTCCAGGAAGAACCAGCCTCATTTTTTGATCTGATCAGAGGTGTATTGCTGGAGTTCTTCTGGGATCTTCAGAGTCCTCTCCAGGTATAGGTTCCTGGAGGTTGCAAACACTGGATACTTCAGCTCACAGTATCGGTTTGCAAACTTTACTGGATCATTAGCAAGGAGCAGCTGGTCGGCCTTCTCCGGCGGGGTGAAGTGTTTCTCCCGCTAGGAGGAATCATGCATGAGATATATGATAGACATAGACGATTCTCCTCTTTTACGTTTGCCAGTAGTTGCCTTTGCTTTTCCCTTTCTCTGGGAGGCAGACATCCTGAAAAATAGAAAACCAGCATATAATAGAAACAGGAAAACAAATAGGCAAATAGTCAAAAGAAACACAAAAGGGAAAAGGAGAAATAGAATGAGGAAAATGAGTTAAGTAAATGTTCATTAAGGATTGTATAGGAGTTAAAAGTTCGAAAGGAAGAATTGACAATCCAAAATGTAATAGAAGGCATGTTAATTAGGAAAAATTATCAGTATGCCATGGTTAGAAGGTTAAAAGAAAGTGAAAAACCAGAAGAGATGTTTTAAAAGGTTAGTTTGGTTAGAATTGAAAAAGAGTTTAGGAAGTTAAAATTAGTGAGTTAGTGAAAAATGGGTTAAGGTAAGTGGCATAAGGATAAATTTCTAAGTAACAAGCATTCATAATTAGAAGCTACAGGTAACTCATAACCAAACAAGGAAAACAGGTTGATGTTGATTCAGATAGATATAGAAATAGCAAAAATTGGAATCAAACATCAAAAATGTAATTTATGAACCAGGAGATCAAAGAGAATAAGAATGCGTGCCCTGGCATTCATGAATTGGTTTGGGGGAATCTAAGGAAAGCACAGTTGAAAATGCCAAAACCAAGACAAGAAAGGAAACATTTTACAGAAATTTGGGCAGCATTCCGGCTAAAATTGGATTGTCCCGGAAAATAAACAGCAACAAAACAGTTCATATGAATGAAAATTAAAACATAGCTGCAATCACATATAAGGAGTATGAACATGAAAAGGCAATGTAAAAAGCAGCATGAAACAAGAAAGTACAGCATATGAACAATAGCAACATCACAGAAACATCAGAATTGCGAAAATCATAAAGCAAGAAACACGAATAGCACAAATATCAGGCTTAAATCCACTAACCACATCCTAGGCTACCTAACAACCTAAAATCCACTACAACATGCATATCTAACTAACCTAATGATGAACATAAACAGAAAAATATGAAATTAACTATGAATGATAGAAGGGTGGCGTTCATCGGAACCTGCTAGGCGAATTAAGGAGAGTGGGGTAGAGAGGTGACTGGGGGATAGTGGTGGTGGCGTCTGGCGCGCCGGAGGAGGGTGGCGCGGCGGCGGTGGCTACTGTTTGGGGGCAGGGAGGGAAAGGTAGGGGTAATGGGGGTATGGGAGGGGTAGGGGAAGGAAGGGGGCGTGGGTGGCGCTAGGCGGTGACGGCGGCGCGGTGGTGGTGATCGTGGAGAGGGGGCAGTGGCGGAGGAGGGTGGAAGAAGGAGGACGAAGAAGAAAGAGGGGGGAAAGGAAGGGGGTGGGTGGCGGCGGGGTCTGGGTGGTCGGCGGGGTAGCGGCCGTTCGGTGATGGTGGCTGGGTGGTGGTGGTGTGATCGGAGAAGAAGAGAGGGAGGAGAGGGGTTTGGGGGCGCGAATGGTAGGGTTCGCGTGACTGGGGGGGTTATAAATTTGAATCAATGCGATCGCGTGGGCCATGCGGTCGCGTGGCTGGAGTGAAATGGGATTGACGCGATCGCGTGAGTGGCGCGATCGCATGGAATAGCTAAAAGAGTGAATAACGCGATCGCCTGGGGCATGCGATCGCGTCGCTGGAAATTGTGCTAAACGCACGAATCCAGCGTCGTTTCAGCGCAACTCTCTGTCTCCTTTTGGGATTTTGTGTAATCCATGCGACGCGATCGCGTCGCTCACGCTGTCGCGTGGGATTGCTGTTGTGCAAGTGACGCGATCGCATGGGGCATGCGATCGCGTGGGCATTTTGTGCAAAACGCACAATGGCCGCATGACTCCAGCCCAACTTTCTGGATGTTGGATCCTTACGCCGATTTTCCGATCACGCATCCGTGTGATTGACGCGGACGCGTGGGTGGTGTTTTATCACAACTGACGCGATCGCATGAGTGATGCAGTCGCGTCGCACACCCCTTTTTTTATGCAGGTATGCAATTATGCAGTATGCAATGCGAATGAAGAATATTCAGGTTCAATTGAAAAAGAAATAAAAATAAATAACATGAAATAAAACTGAAAAAGAAACGACCATACCATGGTGGGTTGTCTCCCACCTAGCACTTTTAGTTAAAGTCCTTAAGTTGGACATTGGTTGAGCTTCCTGTTATGGCGGTTTATGCTTAAACTCGTCCATAAATCTCCACCAATGCTTGGAATGCCAATAGCCTCCTGGGTCCCAAACTAGGCATGTAAAGCTTCTGAGCAGCTTCAAACAAATTTTCAGGCTCCCGAAATGACGAATGTCAGAATAGAATCCATGATCCCAAGCCTTACTTTTAAATCCGCCTCCGTCTTGATCTACATGTTTCCATCCGGGCAGTTTAAAAAGTAGATTCTCACCACGGTGACCAAACGTTCTCTGTGATCCATTCAATTGAGCATGATACCAATACGAGCACTTCGAGTTGAAGCGTGGAACCTTATGGAACCTTGTGCTCCAGATCTGAATACGAGCCATTTCCCTCTTACTCTTAAAGTCGCAGAGAGCTCTAAGCTGGCCATCTGTTTCAAGCAATCCATATTCAAGTGGAAAAGTAAAGTTAAAGGTTAAGGATTGTACCCACTTGAAGCTTGTATTGGGTGGTAGTGGCCTTGGGATAGGTGTTTCCAGTGGTTCTGTAGGTTCTACTCCCTTGTGCTCTTCTGTGAATTCCTCCACTTCTTTGCAAGATTCTTCAAATGTATCTGTGTCCTAATTAAAGTCTTCGATGTCTTCCTCATCACTTAAGTCATAGACTGGAGGTTGAGAGAAATCTACCTCCGCATCATCTTCGTATTCATTTGGGGAAGATTCTTCGATCTCAGAGAATTCACTTGCGGATGCAAGTTCATTACTAAGAGAACTTGACTTGTGACTATCATCATCAAGGGAATTTGTGTCCTGGGTTATTCCGTCTAGTTCTTCATAAACGACTTGCCTTGGGGATTGTACACTATCCTCCTTAGCATCAACTGTAACGTCTTTGACGGAGTTCTCCTCAACTCTAGATTCCCATGGAGGTTCAGCGTCTCCTAAATCTTCAATCAACTCTTCTTCTTGCATAATGACAGCTTCCTCTACTTGTTCTAGTACGAGGTCATGCTCTGTCTTGTCCACTGGAGTTTCTTGTATCTCCTTCATGCTACGCTCTTCATTAGATTGTCCACATGGGGCTGTGGTTGGTCCTTGAATGTTCGAATGTCTAGAAGATAATTGACTTACTGCTTGCTCCAGTTGACGAATGGTTGTCTGAAGTTGATCTACTATTTTTTTGAGACGAACTTCTGATTCTCGGGGTGATGGATTTGGACATGATACATAGGAAAGTGGTGGTGTTTGGGAGTAATTGGATTGGAATCGGGGTAAATGAGGATCATATGGTGGCGAATGGTGAAGAGATGCTTGTGAGTGTGGCGGTTCCAAGTCATGTTGAGAGGATGGTCTATAGGCACGGGGTGGGGCTTGTGGGCAGTTACAAGGTTGTCCACCATATCTATTAGCTGGGTATGCATTGCAGAATAGTCTTTGTCCATGATATCTTGGAGGGTGTTGTTGCCTAAAGGGTTGATTAGATCCTCTTGCCTCCATCCATCCTTGATTGGTCTGACCTTGATGCATATTCCTGCTGCAGCTTTTATTTCCTTCAACAAAGTTAGAACAAAACTCAAAGCGAAGGGGGTGAGAATTCATAGTAGATAATAGAAATAAAAAGGAGAAAATAAAGACAAATTAAATGAGTAAAAGAAAAAGAAAACTATTTACAATAACCAATAATAAGGCACACGTTTACAGCTTCCCGGCAACGGCGCCATTTTGAAGAGAGGATTTTTGCGTGGTCTAGAATTTAGAATAAATTCCCGTTGCAAGTATAGCTTCTAGACCAACAAAAGTCCTTTCTTACAAACGTTTTGGTTGTCACAAGTAACAAACCCCTAAATAAATTGATAACCGAAGTATTCAAACCTCGGGTCGTCTTCTCAAGGAACT
Source organism: Arachis hypogaea (assembly GCF_003086295.3). Lineage (NCBI taxonomy): Eukaryota > Viridiplantae > Streptophyta > Magnoliopsida > Fabales > Fabaceae > Arachis > Arachis hypogaea. Next base: position 22,429,295 of record NC_092041.1, on the reverse strand, counting down.
GCAGGGAAGTATGTTCTTATTATTAGTTATGGAGATTGTAAATTTGGGGTTTCAAAAATGAGGAATAAGTAATTTAATGACGAGTAAATTAAATGGCAATTAAAATAAATAAATAACTGTAAAATAGACTTTTGGCAATGTATGAGAAATTGGAAGTCCAGTCTTAGTTATCCTTATCAATGATGATGAAAATTGAATCTTAATTCCACTTTGTTAACCCTTACTAAGGCAAAAGAAGGTCAAGGGATTAATTTGTCTGATCTTCGGATCCTATTTATTTCCGGAGAAAAGATTGGGATTATTGAAGAACAATTCAATTAGCAAAGATAACAATTATCAAGCATGTTTGAGTTTGATAACTCCTGAGTTTCTGATTTCTTAACCAAGACCAAAAAGGGGAAAAGTAAATCTACTGGAATAAAAATGCCTTCAGATGGGAAGCAACAGTAACATAAATAAAAGAAAGCAACAATAAACTGAAATACCTCAAATAATATTAATTTGAAAGAGTAATCTGTAACATAGAAGAATTCATAAACTAAATTGAGAAAGCAAGTAATGAAAAAGGAATATTGAACCTGATAAAAAGATAATCCTTAAAGCAAATAAAATCCTAAATCTAATTCCTAATTCTAAAGAGAGAGGAGAGAACCTCTCTCCAACTAAACCTAAATCATGGAAAGTGACTAAAATTCGAGACTCCCTTTGAATGGATGCATTTCCCCACTTCATAACCTCTGGTCTATGCTTTCTGGACTTGGATTTGGGCCAAAAAGGGCTTCAGAAATCGCTGGGAGCGTTTTTTGTAATTTCTGGTGCGTGGCCTCTGTCACGCGTCCGCGTGGGTCACGCGGTCTCGTCATTTGGGTTTTCCTTGTCATGCAGTCGCATCGATCATGCGTCCGCGTCATATGCGATTCGCTCAAGACGCGCGGTCGCATAAGTCACGCGTTCGCGTCGCGCTCTCTTCGCACTGGCATGCGGTCGCATCGCCCATGCGATTGCGTGGATGCTAGTTTCCTCAGAAACTCTATTTTGTGCTTTCCTTCCATTTTTGTATGTTTCCTTTCCATCCTTTAAGTCATTCCTGCCTTAGAAGATCTGAAACTACTCAACATACAAATCACGGCATCGAATGATAATAAAGGGTAATTAAAATAATTAATTTTAAAGCATAGGAAACATGTTTTTCACATACATCACATAATAAGGAAGGAAAAGTAAAACTAATAAACCACTATTTTATGGTTTATATTATATTTAATTGAGTGGTTTTAACAAGCTTTTCACCCACTTATTCATATGATTTGCATGATTTTACAATTCCTTCCTAGTTTAGTTCTATGATTGAAAACATGCTTCTTTGGTCTTAATTTAGCTAATCTTAATCCTCTCTTTTTACCATTCGATGCCTTGATCTGTCTGTTAAGTGTTTCAGGCTTCATAGGGTAGGAATGGCTTAGAGAATAAAGAGGAAGCGTGCAAAAATGGAAGGAACACAAGGAATTGAGGAGATGGCCAGCAAGAAGTCACACGGTCGCATGGCTCACGCGACCACGTGAAATGAAAGAAATTAGAGTGGCGCGATCGCGTGCCTGAAGCGACCGCGCGGATTGGAAGTTGCACGAACGACGCGAATGCGTGAACGACGCGCACACGTGATACAAAAAATGCTGAGTGACGCGATCGCGTGGACGACGCAGACGCGTGACGTGCGCGATCTGCAGAATTACAAAAGCCGCTGACAAAGATTCTGGGCTGGATTTCAACCCAGTTTTTGGCCCAGAAACACAGATTAAAGTCAGGGAACATGCAGAGACTCAACAGGCTTTTCATAATTCATAAATTTTAGTTTTAGATGTAGTTTTTAGAGAGAGAGGTTCTCTCCTCTCTCTTAGGATTAGGATTAGGATTATTATTTATATTAGGATTAAGATTTTATCTCCTTCAATCACAGGTTCAATATTCCTTTTATTTATTTTCCCAATTTAATTTATGAACTCTTCCATGTTACATATGACTTTTCTTAATTAATATTATTTGAGGTATTTCAGTTTATGATTGTTTTATTTATGAATGCTATTAATTTAAATTAGATACTTTCTTCCTTTTGGCTTTGGTTAAGTAATTGGTAACGCTTGAGCTGTCAAATAAAGCAGTGGTTGAAATTGGGAGTTGCTCCAATAACTCTAGTCCTTCCATAGGAATTGACTAGGACCTAAGGATTAAGCTAATTAATCCACTTGAATTACCTTCATAGTTAGAGGTTAGAAAAGTGGGATTAAAACCAAATTCTCATCACAATTGATAAGGATAGGACTTTCAGTTCTTATACCTTGCTAAAAGTCTATTTTACAGTTATTTATTTATTTTAATTGCCATTTAAATTACTCGTCATACTTCTTCCTTACTTCCAAAACCCCCAACTTACAAGACTTATAACCAATAATAAGAACATACCTCCCTGCAATTCCTTGAGAAGACGACCCGAGGTTTAAATACTCGGTTATCAATTTTAAAGGGGTTTGTTACTTGTGACAACCAAAACTTTTGTAAGAAAGGCTGATTGCTTGGTTTAGAAACTATACTTGCAACGAGAATTTATTATAACTTCTAAACCATCAATCCTCAGTTCTTCAAAAACCATGCAATTAATATGAATAAGTGGGTGAAGGATTGAATAAATCACTCAAACTAAGCACAAAATATATCATAAAATATGGATTTATCATCTTTCTCCCTATTTTCGAATTCATATCACATTTTGGGGGCTGGCCATTCGGCCATGCCTGGACCTTCACTTATGTATTTTCAACGATGGAGTATCAAAACACCATAGATTAAGGGTGTGGAGCTCTGCTGTACCTCGAGTTTTAATGCAATTACTACTATCTTTTATTCAATTTCAATCTTATTTATGTTCTAAGATACTACTCGTACTTCAACCTGATGGATGTGATGATCCGTGACACTCATCATCATCCGTCCCTAAGAACGCGTGCCTGACAACCACTTCCATTCTACAAGCGAAAGCTAGAGTATGTATCTCTTGGATTCCTGATGCACGACGCATGGTTGCCCTCGCCTGACAACCGAGCCTTCCATTCCGTGAGATTAGAGTCTTCGTGGTGTAAGCTAGAATTGATGGCGGTATTCATAAGAATCCGGAAAGTCTAAACCTTGTCTGTGGTATTCCGAGTAGGATACTGGGATTGAATGACTGTGACGAGCTTCAAACTTGCGATTGTTGGGCGTGATGACAAACGCAAAAGAATCAAGGAATTTTATTCCGACATGATCGAAAACCGACAGATGATTAGTCGTGCCGTGACAGAGCATTTGGACCTTTTTCACTGAGAGGATGGGATGTAGCCATTGACAACGGTGATGCCCTACATACAGCTTGCCATGGAAAGGAGTAAGAAGGATTCGATGAAGGCAGTAGGAAAGCAGAGATTCATAAGGAGCACAGCATCTTCATACGCCTATCTGAAATTCTCATCGATGATCTACATAAGTATTTTTATCTTTATTTACTATTATTATTCGAAAACTCTATCACCATTTATTATCCGCCTGACTGAGATTTACAAGATGACCATAGCTTGCTTCATACCAACAATCTCTGTGGGATCGACCCTTACTCACATAAGGTTTATTACTTGGACGACCCAGTACACTTGCTGGTTAGTTGGGGAAAGTTGTGAAATTATGTTTAGACCATGGTATTGAGCACCAAGTTTTTGGGGCCATTACCTGGGAATCAATTTTAACAACAATTTAAGTATGAATCACAATTTCGTCCACCAAGTTTTTGGCGCCGTTGCCGGGGATTGTTCGAGTATGGACAACTGACGGTTCATCTTGTTGCTCAGATTAGGTAATTTTCTTTTTTGTTTTATTTTAAAAAATTTTACAAAAATCTTTCAAAAATTTATCACCTATTTTCGAAAATTTTCAGAGTTTTCAAGAATGAATTCTAGAGTTTCATATAACATGTTTTAGCTTGGCTGGCTATTAAGCCATGTCTAATTCATAGGATTTTGATTGAGGACTTTGAATTCATTACTTCCTTTTTCCTATATATTTTTCGAAAAATATAAAATAAAATACAAAAAAATAATAAAATCATAAAAATAAAAAATATTTTGTGTTTCTTGTTTAAGTCTTGAGTCAACTTTTAAGTTTGGTGTCAATTGCATATTCATATTGTTCTTACATTTTTCGAAAATTCATGCATTCATAGTGTTCTTCATGATCTTCAAGTTGTTCTTGGTAAGTCTTCTTGTTTGATCTTGATGTTTTCTTGTTTTGTGTTGTATGATGTTTTTCATGTGCATTTTTGCATTCATAGTGTCTAAACATGAAAGATTTCTAAGTTTGGTGTCTTGCATGTTTTCTTTGCATCAAAAATTTTTCAAAAATATGTTCTTGATGTTCATCATGATCTTCAAGGTGTTCTTGGTGTTCATCTTGACATTCATAGTGTTCTTGCATGCATCATGTGTTTGATTCATAATTTTCATGTTGTGAGTTATTTTTGTTGTTTTTCTCTCTCATCATTAAAAATTCAAAAATAAAAAAAAAACATCTTTTCCTTATTTTTCTCAAAATTTCGAAAATTTGAGTTGACTCAGTAAAAAAATTTTAAAACTTAGCTATTTCTTATACGTCAAGTCAAATTTTCAATTTTAAAAATCTTATCTTTTCAAAACTTTTTCAAAAATCAATTCTTTTTCATTTTTCTTACAATTCTTCGAAAATTTTAATTTAATTTTTCAAAATCTTTTTCTAATTTTATCTTTATTTTCGAAAACTATACTAACAATTAATATGATTGATTCAAAAATTTGAAGTTTGTTACTTTCTTGTTAAGAAAGGTTCAATCTTTAAATTCTAGAATCTTATCTATTAGTTTCTTATTAGTCAAGTAATTAATTTTAATTTTAAAAAAATTAATCTTTTCCAACTATATCTTTTTAATCATATCTTTTTATCCATATCTTTTTCAAAATTTTATCTTTTTCAAAAATTTGATTTTAAAATATCTTTTCTAACTTCTTATCTTCTTATCTTTTCAAATTTGATTTTCAAATCTTTTTCAACTAACTAATTGACTTTTTGTTTGTTTCTTATCTTTTTTTTTTAAAACCGCCTAACTACGTTTTCCTCTCTAATTTTTCGAAAATTTCTCCTTCTTTTTTAAAATTATTTTAATTAATTAATTGTTTTAAATTTTAATTTTAATTTTATTTCTTATCTTAATTTTCAAAAATCATTAACTCCTTTTCAAAATTATTTTCGAAAACTTCTCTCTCATCTTATTCTATTTATTCATTCATTTACTAACACTTCTTTTCATCTCAAATCACTGCCCCTATCCTCACCCTTGTGTTTGGATTATTCATTCTTCTTCACTTCTATTCCCTTTCTTCTTCTACTAACAATAAGGAACCTCTTTACTGTGACATAGAGGATTCCTCTTCTTTTTCTACTCTCTTCTCTTTTATATGAGTAGGAACAAGGAAAAAAGCATTCTTGTTGAAGCTGATCCAGAACCTGAAAGGACTCTGAAGAGGAAACTAAGAGAAGCTAAATTACAACAATCCAGAGACAACCTTGCTGAAATTTTCAAACAAGAAAAGGAGATGGCAGCCGAACCCAACAACAATAATGCAAGGAGGATGCTTGGTGATTATACTACACTTACTTCCAAGTTTGATGGAAAAAGAATCTCAATTCCTGCCATTGGAGCAAACAATTTTAAGCTGAAACCTCAATTAGTTGCTCTAATGCAACAGAACTGCAAGTTTCATGGACTTCCATCAGAAGATCCCTACCAGTTCTTGACTGAGTTCTTGCAGATCTGTGAGACTGTTAAGACTAATGGAGAAGATCCCGAAGTCTACAAGCTCATGCTTTTCCCTTTTGCTGTAAGAGACAGAGCTAGAACATGGTTGGACTCTCAACCTAAGGATAGCCTGGACTCCTGGGATAAGCTGGTCACGGCCTTCTTGGCTAAGTTCTTTCCTCCTCAAAAGCTGAGCAAGGTTAGAGTGGATGTTCAGACCTTAAAACAAAAAGATGGTGAATCCCTCTATGAAGCTTGGAAAAGATACAAGCAGATGACCAAAAGGTGTCCTTCTGACATGTTTTCAGAATGGACCATGATAGATATATTCTATTATGGTCTATCTGAGTTCTCTAAGATGTCACTGGACCATTCTGCAGGTGGATCCATTCACCTAAAAAAAACGCCTGCAGAGGCTTAAGAACTTATTGACATGGTTGCAAATAACCAGTTCATGTACACTTCTGTGAGGAATTCCGTGAATAATGGGATGCCTCAAAGGAAGGGAGTTCTTGAAATTGATGCTCTGAATGCTATATTGGCTCAGAACAAAATATTGACTCAGCAAGTCAACATGATTTCTCAAAGTCTGAATGGATGGAAAAATGCATCCAACAGTACTAAAGAGGCATCTTCTGAAGAAGAAGCTTATGATCCTGAGAACCCTGCAATAGCAGAGGTAAATTACATAGGTGAACCTTATGGAAACACCTATAATTTATCATGGAGAAATCATCCAAATTTCTCATGGAAGGATCAACAAAAGCCTCAACAAGGCTTTAATAATGGTGGAAGAAATAGGCTCAGCAATATCAAGCCTTATCCATCATCTTCTCAGCAACAGACAGAGAATTCTGAGCAGAGTACTTATAACTTAGCAAATTTAGTCTCTGATCTGTCTAAGGCCACTTTAAATTTCATGAGTGAGACAAGGTCCTCCATCAGAAATTTAGAGGCACAAGTGGGCCAGCTGAGTAAGAAAGTAACTGAAACTCCTCCTAGTACTCTCCCAAGCAATACTGAAGAGAATCCAAAAAGAGAGTGTAAGGCCATAGACATAATCAACATGGCCATACCTAGGGAGGAAGGAGAGGACGTGAATCCCAATGAGGAAGACCTCATGGAACGTCTCTCAAGCAAGAAGGAGCTCCCTATTGAGGACCCAAAGGAATCTGAGGCTCATATAGAGATCATAGAGATTCCATTAAACCTCCTTTTGCCATTCATGAGCTTTGAATGCCAAGCTATTTGGTAATGAGACTTGGGAAGGTGAACCTCCCTTGCTCATCAGTAAACTAGATACATGGGTTCAGCAAACCTTACCTCAAAAGAGACAAGATCCTGGCAAATTCTTAATACCCTGTACCATAGGCACCATGACCTTTGAAAAGGCTCTGTGTGACCTGGGGTCAAGCATAAACCTTATGCCACTCTCTGTAATGGAGAAGCTGGGGATCATTGAGGTACAGCCTGCTATATTTTCATTACAATTGGCAGATAAGTCAGTAAGACAAGCTTATGGATTAGTAGAGGACGTGTTGGTAAAGGTTGAAGACCTTTACATCCCTGCTGATTTCATAATCTTAGACATTAGGAAGGAGGAGGATGAATGCATCATCCTTGGAAGACCTTTTCTAGCCACAGCAGGAGCTGTGATAGGTGTTAACAGAGGAAAATTAGTCCTTCAATTGAATAGGGACTACCTTGTGTTTAAGGCTCAAGGGTCTTCTTCTTTAACAATGGAGAGGAAGCATGAAAAGCTTCTCTCAGTACAGAGTCAGACAAAGCCCCCACAATCAAACTCTAAGTTTGGTGTTGACTCCCCACATCCAAACTCTAAGTTTGGTGTTGGGAGTCTACAATATTGACCTGATCACCTGTGTGGCTCCATGAGAGCCCACTGTCAAGCTATTGACATTAAAGATGTGCTTATTGGGAGGCAACCCAATTTTTATTTATCTAATTTTATTTTATTTTCATTGTTCCTTAATGTTTTATTAGGTTCATGATCATGTGGAGTCACGAAAAAAATACAAAAATTAAAAACAGAATCAAAAACAGCAAAAGAAAAATCACACCCTGGAGGAAGGACTTACTGGCGTTCAAACGCCAGTAAAGAGCATCTGGCTGGCGTTCAATGCCAGAACAGAGCATGGATCTGGCGTTGAATGCCAGAAACAAACAACATCCTGGTGTTTGAACGCCAGGAATATACCCTGAGGAGAGCTGGTACTGAACGCCAGAAACAAGCATGGAACTGGCGTTCAACGCCAGAAACATGCTACAATTGGGCGTTGAACGCCCAACATAAGCATCACTTTGGCGTTTAAACGCCAGAATTGTATGCAAAGGTGTTTTACATGCCTAATTGGTGCAGGGATGTAAATCCTTGACACCTCAGGATCTGTGGACCCCACAGGATCCCCACCTACCTCAACTAACCTTATCTCCTCTTCTTCACATTCATCCTCTCTTCCCCATAAACATTCTTCCCCAAAAACCCTTCACCAATCACCTCAATCTCTCTTTCCAATTACCCCTCTTCACCACTCACATCCTTCCACTCTTCCCCATAAACCCCACCTACCTTCAAAATTCAAAATCACTTTCCCACCCAACCCACCCAACATGGCCGAACCTTAACCCTTCTCCCTCCACTATAAATACCCCTCCATTCTTCTTCATTTTCACACAACACAACCCTCTCTTCTCCTCTATGGCCGAAACACAACCTTATCTCCCTCTCCTCCATATCTTCTTCTTCTTCATCTATTCTTTCTTCTCTTGCTCGAGGGTGAGCAATATTTTAAGTTTGGTGTGGTAAAAGCATAGCTTTTTGTTTTTTCATAACCATTAATGGCACCTAAGACTGGAGAAACCTCTAAAAAAGGGAAAGGGAAGACAAAAGCTTCCACCTCTGAGTCATGGGAGATAGAGAGATTCATCTCCAAAGCCCATAAAGACCACCTCTATGATGTTGTGGCCAAGAAGAAGGTGATCCCCGAGGTCCTTTTCAAGCTCAAGAAAAATGAGTATCCAGAGATTCGACATGAGATTCAAAGAAGAGGTTGGGAAGTTCTGACCAACCCCATTCAACAAGTCGGAATCTTGATGGTTCAAGAGTTCTATGCCAATGCATGGATCATTAGGAACCATGATCAAAGTATGAACCCGAATCCAAAGAACTATCTTACAATGGTTCGGGGGAAATACTTAGATTTTAGTCCGAAAAATGTGAGGTTGGCATTCAACTTGCCCATGATGCAAGGAGATGCACACCCCTACACAAGAAGGGTCAACTTTGATCAAAGGTTGGACCAAGTCCTTATGGACATATGTGTTGAAGGAGCTCAATGGAAAAGAGACTCCAAAGGCAAGCCAGCTCAATTAAGAAGACTGTACCTCAAGCCTGTGGCTAGAGGATGGTTGGAGTTCATCCAATGCTCCATCATCCCCACTAGCAACCGATCTGAAGTTACTGTAGATCGGGCCATCATGATTCATAGCATCATGAATGGAAAGGAAGTAGAAGTTCATGAAGTCATCTCCCTTGAATTTTACAAAATAGCCGAAAAGCCCTCAACCTTGGCAAGGCTAGCTTTTCCTCATCTTATTTGCCATCTATGTTACTCAGCTGGAGTTATCATAGAAGGAGACATCCCCATTGAGGAGGACAAGCCCATCACTAAGAAAAGGATGGAGCAAACAAGAGAGCCCACTCACGGAACCCAAGAGACGCATGAGGAAGCTCATCGCCAAGAAATTCCGAAGATGCCTCAAGGGATGCACTTTCCTCCCAACAACTATTAGGAACAACTCAACACTTCTCTAGAAGATTTGAGTTACAATATGGATCAATTAAGGGTGGAACATCAAGAGCACTCCATTATTCTCCATGAAATTAGAGAAGATCAAAGAGCAATGAGGGAGGAGCAATAAAGGCAAGGAAGAGACATAAAAGAACTCAAGGATATCATTGGTTCTTCAAGAAGAAAGCGCCACCATTACTAAGGTGGACTCATTCCTTGTTCTTATAATTTTTTTCTATTTTTCAGTTTCTATGCTATATGTGTGTTTATGTTTTATGCCTCTACTTCATGTCATTAGTATGTAGTAACTATGTCTTAAGGCTATGAATAATTCCATAAATCCTTCACTTCTCTTAAATGAAAAATGTTTCTAATTCAAAAGAACAAGAAGTACATGAATTTCAAAATTATCCTTGAATTCAGTTTAATTATATTGATGTGGTGACAATAATTTTTGTTTTCTGAATGAATGCTTGAACAGCGCATATTTTTTATCTTGTTGTTTATGAATGTTAAAATTGTTGGCTCTTGAAAGAATGATGAACAAAGAGAAATGCTATTGATAATCTGAAAAATCATGAAAATTGATTCTTGAAGCAAGAAAAAGCAGTGAAAAAGCAAAAGCTTGCAAAAAAAAGGGCAAAAAAAATTAAAATTATAAAGAAAAAGAAAGAGCAAGCAGAAAAAGCCAATAGCCCTTAAAACCAAAAGGCAAGGGTAAAAAGGATCCAAGGCTTTGAGCATCAATGGATAGGAGGGCCCAAGGAAATAAAATCCAGGCCTAAGCGGCTAAATCAAGCTGTCCCTAACCATGTGCTTGTGGCATGCAGGTCCAAGTGAAAATCTTGAGACTGAGTGGTTAAAGTCGTGATCCAAAGCAAAAAGGGTGTGCTTAAGAGCTCTGCACACCTCTAACTGGGGACTTTAGCAAAGTTGAGTCACAATCTGAAAAGGTTCACCCAGCTATGTGTCTGTGGCATTTATGTATCCGGTGATAATACTGGAAAACAAAGTGCTTAGGGCCACGGCCAAGACCCATAAAAGTAGCTGTGTTCAAGAACCAACAAACTTAACTAGGAGAATCAATAACACCATCTGAAATTCTAAGTTCCTAGAGATGCCAATCATTCTAAACATCAAAGGAGAAAGTGAGATGCCAAAACTGTTCAGAAGCAAAAAGTTACAAGTCTCGCTCATCTAATTAGAATTAATATTCATTGATATTTTGGGATTTATAGTATATTCTCTTCTTTTTATCCTAATTGATTTCCAGTTTCTTGGGGACAAGCAACAATTTAAGTTTGGTGTTGTGATGAGCGGATAATTTATACGCTTTTTGGCATTGTTTTTAGATAGTTTTTAGTATAATATAGTTACTTTTAGGGATGTTTTCATTAGTTTTTATGCTAAATTCACATTTCTGGACTTTACTATGAGTTTGTGTATTTTTCTGTGATTTCAGGTATTTTCTGGCTGAAATTGAGGGACCTGAGCAAAACTCTGATAAAAGGCTGACAAAGGACTGCTGATACTGTTGGATTCTGACCTCCCTGCACTCGAAATAGATTTTCTGGAGCTACAAAACTCCAAATGGCGCGCTCTCAACGCCGTTGGAAAGTAGACATCCAAAGCTTTCCAGAAATATATAATAGTTTATACTTTATTCATGATTAGATGACGTAAACTGGCACTCAACGCCAGTTCCATGCTGCACTCTGGAGTCAAACGCCAGAAACACGTCACGAACCAGAGTTGAACACCAAAAACACGTTACAACTTGACGTTCAACTCCAAAAGAAGACTATGCACATGTAAAGCTCAAGCTCAGCCCAAGCACACACCAAGTGGGCCCCGGAAGTGAATTTCTGCATCAATTACTTACTTCTGTAAACCCTAGTAGCTAGTCTAGTATAAATAGAACATTTTACTTCAGTGTCTTTCGACCATTCGGTCTTTTGACCATAGGTCCTTCTCCCTATTTTCGAATTCATATCACATTTTGGGGGGCTGGCCATTCGGCCATGCCTGGACCTTCACTTATGTATTTTCAACGGTGGAGTTTCTACACACCATAGATTAAGGGTGTGGAGCTCTGCTGTACCTCAAGTTTTAATGCAATTACTACTATCTTTTATTCAATTTCAATCTTATTTCTGTTCTAAGATACTACTTGTACTTTAACCTAATGGATGTGATGATCCGTGACACTCATCATCATCCGTCCCTATGAACTCATGCCTGACAACCACTTCCGTTCTACAAGCGAAAGCTAGAGTGTGTATCTCTTGGATTCCTGATGCACGACGCATGGTTGCTCTCGCCTGACAACCGAGCCTTCCATTCTGTGAGATCAGAGTCTTCGTGGTATAAGCTAGAATTGATGGCGGTATTCATGAGAATCCGGAAAGTCTAAACCTTGTCTGTGGTATTCCGAGTAGGATTCCGGGATTGAATGACTGTGACGAGCTTCAAACTCGCGATTGTTGGATGTGATGACAAATGCAAAAGAATTAAGGAATTCTATTCTGACATGATCGAGAACCGACAGATGATTAGCCGTGCCATGACAGAGCATTTGGACCTTTTTCACTGAGAGGATGGGATGTAGCCATTGACAACGGTGATGCCCTACATACAGCTTGCCATGGAAAGGAGTAAGAAGGATTGGATGAAGGCAGTAGGAAAGCAGAGATTCAGAAGGAGCACAGCATCTTCATACGCCTATCTGAAATTCCCATCGATGATCTACATAAGTATTTTTATCTTTATTTTCTGTTTATTTACTATTATTATTCGAAAACTCTATCACCATTTATTATCCGCCTGACTGAGATTTACAAGATGACCATAGCTTGCTTCATACCAACAATCTCTGTGGGATCGACCCTTACTCACGTAAGGTTTATTACTTGGATGACCCAGTACACTTGCTGGTTAGTTGAGCGAAGTTGTGAAATTATGTTTAGACCATGGTATTGAGCACCAATTTTTTGGGGCCATTACTTGGGAATCAATTTCGAACAACAATTTAAGTATGAATCACAATTTTGTCCACCAAGGGACCAATCCCAGAGACCTCAGAACTTCAACAATAACTCTCAGGGTGGTTTTCAACAGAATAATTACAACAACTGCCAATCTCAGCCTCAGTAGGCTAACTTTAAATCCAAGGAAGATTCTAATTGGAAAATGATGAGGAGTTTTATGTAGGAAACCAGAGCCTCCATTAGAAACTTGGAAGTGCAAATGGGCCAGCTGAGCAAGCAAATACCTGAGAGGTCTGCAAGTACATTTCCAAGTGATACAATGGTGAACCCAAGAGAAGACTGCAAGGTTATTCAATTGAGAAGTGGTAAAATAGCTGGCTCTGAGACAAGGGCCAATGAAGAGCTAGTTGAAAAGAAAGCTCCAGAAGAGAAAAAGGAAGAAGTGGAGCACGCACCTCCAAAGCGTGCAGACAACCCATTCCCTGACTCTTTAGACACGTATCCTACATTACCAAAGGCTCTTGAATACAAGCCAAAAATGCCATATCCTCAGAGACTTCAAAAGGCTTCAAAAGAAAAGCAGTTCTCTAAATTTCTAGATGTCTTCAAGAAGCTACAGATCAACATTCCCTTTGCAGAGGCTTTGGAGCAAATGCCTTTCTATGCTAAATTTATGAAAGAATTGTTGACCCACAAGAGGAACTAGAAGGAACAAGAAATAGTGGTGTTAACCAAGGAATGCAGTGCTATTATTCAACACAACTTTCTTGAGAAGATGCCAGACCCAGGGAGCTTTGTAATTCCTTGCACCATTGGGGATGTCACCATTCAGAGAGCTTTATATGACCTTGGAGCCAACATCAATCTCATGCCACTTTTAGTGATGAAAAGGCTTCAAATTGAGGAGGTAAAACCCACTTGTATTTCTCTTCAACTTGCTGATCTTTCTATTAAATTATTTGTGGGTGTTGTTGAGGATTTACTTGTTAAAGTAGGACCATTCATCTTTCCTATTGATTTTGTTATATTAGACATGGAAGAGGAGGTAAAATCCTCTATTATACTTGGTAGACCCTTTTTAGCTACAGGTAGAGCTATGATTGATGTACAAAACAGTGAATTAACCCTGAGGGTCAATGAAGAACAGGTGGTCCTTCATGTTTTTGAAGCTCTCAAGCACCCTAATGATTCTGAATGGTGTATGAAAATAGATGTTATTGAACCACTTGTTCAAGAGGTACTTAAGGCTGAGATGCTTGATGACATTCTGGATCCTATCTCGGAGTATGAATTAGTTGAAATTGATAATTCACCACCCCAGAAATCTATAGTTCACACACCTAAAGCAGAGGAGGAAGCCCCCAAGCTTGAGCTCAAATCCCTACCCCTTCTCTGAAATATGTGTTATTGGGTGAGAATGACTCATATCCAGTTATTGTTAGCTCTTCCCTGAAGCCTGAAGAGGAAGAGGCGCTTATTTCAGTGCTCAAGAGTCATAAAACAGCTCTTGGGTGGACCATTAATGACTTGAAAGGGATTAGTCCAACCAAGTGTGGTGCACGAAATTGTGATCATCAATGGCGCCATCAACATGGTACGCTTAATTGCAATCTCAACTCTTTATCACAAGTTCGCACAACTAACCAGCAAGTGCACTGGGTCGTCCAAGTAATAAACCTTACGCGAGTAAGGGTCGATCCCACGGAGATTGTTGGTATGAAGCAAGCTATGGTCATCTTGTAAATCTCAGTCAGGCGGATTCAAATGGTTATGGAGGATTAATGATTAAAAGATAAATAAAACATAAAATAAAGATAGAGATACTTATGTAATTAATTGGTGAGAATTTCAGATAAGCGTATGGAGATGCTTTGTCCCTTCCGTCTCTCTGCTTTCCTACTGTCTTCATCCAATCCTTCTTACTTCTTTCCAGGGCAAGCTGTATGTTGGGCATCACCGTTGTCAATGGCTACAGTCCCGTCCTCTCAGTGAAAATGTTCAACGCGTTCTGTCACAGCACGGCTATTCATCTGTCGGTTCTCGATCATGTCGGAATAGAATCCAGTGATTCTTTTGCGTCTGTCACTAACGCCCCACAATCGCGAGTTTGAAGCTCGTCACAGTCATTCAATCCCTGAATCCTACTCAGAATACCACAGACAAGGTTTAGACCTTCCAGATTCTCAAGAATGGCTACCAATGGATTCTAGCTTATACCACAAAGATTCTGATTAAGGAATCCAAGAGATATCCACTCAATCTAAGGTAGAACGGAGATGGTTGTCAGGCACACGTTCATAGGTGAGAATGATGATGAGTGTCGGGTCATCACATTCATCAAGTTGAGGAACAAGTGATATCTTAGAACAAGAATAAGCTAAATTGAATAGAAGAACAATAGTAATTGCATTAATACTCGAGGTACAGCAGAGCTCCACAACTTAATCTATGGTGTGTAGAAACTCTACCGTTGAAAATACATAAGAACAAGGTCTAGGCATAGCCAAGAGGCCAGCCCCCATGATCTAAGAACTAGACGTCCAAAGATGATCCGAAGATCTAAAGTGATCCAAAGATAAAAAATACAATAGCAAAATGTCCTATTTATAGAGAACTAGTAGCTTAGGGTTTACAAAAATGAGTAAATGACGTAAAAATCCACTTCTGGGCCCACTTGGTGTGTGCTTGGGCTGAGCATTGAAGCTTTCATGTGTAGAGACTTTTCTTGGAGTTAAACGCCAGCTTTTGTGCCAGTTTGGGCGTTTAACTCCTACTTTTGTGCCAGTTCCGGCGTTTAACGCCGAGAATTCTTGAGCTGATTTGGAATGCCGGTTTGGGCCATCAAATATCGGGAAAAGTATAGACTATTATATATTGCTGGAAAGCCCTGGATGTCTACTTTCCAAAGCATTTAAGAGCGTGCCAATTGGGTTTCTTTAACTCCATAAAATCCACTTCGAGTGCAGGGAGGTCAGAATCCAACAGCATCTGCAGTCCTTTTCAACCTCTGTATCAGATTTTTGCTCAGGTCCCTCAATTTCAGCCAGAAAATACTTGAAATCACAGAAAAATACACAAACTCATAGTAAAGTCAAGAAAAGTGAATTTTAAATAAAAACTAATAAAAATATTATAAAAACTAACTAAAACATACTAAAAACATACTAAAAACAATGCCAAAAAGCGTATAAATTATCCGCTCATCACAACACCAAACTTAAATTGTTGCTTGTCCCCAAGCAACTGAAAATCAAATAGGATAAAAGAATACAATATACAATGAATTCCAAAAACATCTATGAAGATCAGTATTAATTAGATGAGCGGGGCTTTTAGCTTTTTGCCTCTGAACAGTTTTGGCATCTCACTTTATCCTTTGAAGTTCAGAATGATTGGCTTCTATAGGAACTCAGAATCTGGATAGTGTTATCGATTCTCCTAGTTAAGTATGATGATTCTTGAACACAGCTACTTTATGAGTCTTGGCCGTGGCCCAAAGCACTCTGTTTTCCAGTATTACCACCAGATACATCCATGCCACAGACACATAAATGGGTGAACCTTTTCAAATTGTGACTCAGCTTTGCTAGAGTCCCCAATTAGAGGTGTCCAGGGTTCTTAATCACACTCTTTTTGCTTTGGATCATGACTTTAACCGCTCAGTCTCAAGTTTTCACTTGACACCTTCACGCCACAAGCACATGGTTAGGGACAGCTTGGTTTAGCCGCTTAGGCCTGGATGTTATTCCTGTAGGCCCTCCTATCCACTGATGCTCAAAGCCTTGAATCCTTTTTATTATCCTTGCCTTTTGATTTAAAGGGCTATTGGCTTTTTCTGCTTGCTCTTTTTTTTTGAATTCACTGCTTTTTCTTGCTTCAAGAATCATTTTTATGATTTTTCAGATCCTCAGTAACATGTCTCCTTTTTCATCATTCTTTCAAGAGCCAACAATTTTAATATTCATGAACAACAAATTCAAAAGATATATGCACTGTTCAATCATACATTCAGAAGTCAAAAGTATTGCCACCACATCAAAATAATTAATCTGTTATAAAATTCGAAATTCATGCAATTCTTCTCTTTTTCAATTAAGAACATTTTTCATTTAAGAAAGGTGATGGATTCATAGGACATTCATAACTTTAAGGCATAGACACTAAGATACTAATGATCATAAGACACAAACATAAATAAAACATAAAGCATAATTTTCGAAAAACAGAAAAATAAAGAACAAGGAGATTAAAGAACGGGTCCACCTTAGTGATGGCGGCTTGTTCTTCCTCTTGAAGATCTTATGGAGTGCTTGAGCTCCACAATGTCTCTTCCTTGCCTTTGTTGCTCCTCTCTCATGATTCTTTGATTTTCTCTAATTTCATGGAGGAGGATGGAATGTTCTTAGTGCTCCACCCTTAGTTGTCCCATGTTGGAACTCAATTCTCCTAGGGAGGTGTTGATTTGCTCCCAATAGTTTTGTGGAGGAAAGTGCATCCCTTGAGGCATCTCAGGGATTTCATGATGAGGAATTTCCTCATGTCCATGAGTGGGATCTCTTGTTTGCTCCATCCTCTTCTTAGTGATGGGCTTGTCCTCATCAATGAGGATGTCTCCCTCTATGTTAATTCCAACTGAATTACAGAGGTGATAAATGAGATGAGGGAAGGCTAACCTTGCCAAGGTAGAAGACTTGTCTGCCACCTTATAAAGTTCTTGGGATATAACCTCATGAACTTCTACTTCCTCTCCAATCATGATGCTATGAATCATGATAGCCCGGTCTATAGTAGCTTCGGACCGATTGCTAGTGGGAATGATTGAGCGTTGGATAAACTCCAACCATCCCCTAGCCACGGGCTTGAGGTCATGCCTTCTCAGTTGAACCGGCTTCCCTCTTGAATCTCTCTTCCATTGAGCGCCCTCTTCACAAATGTCTATGAGGACTTGGTCCAACCTTTGATCAAAGTTGACCCTTCTAGTTTAGGGGTATTCATCTCCTTGCATCATGGGCAAGTTGAATGCCAATCTTACATTTTCCGGACTAAAATCTAAGCATTTCCCCCGAACCACAGTATGCCAATTCTTTGGGTCCGGGTTCACACTTTGATCATGGTTCTTGGTGATCCATGCATTGGCATAGAACTCTTGAACCATTAAGATTCTGACTTGTTGAATGGGGTTGGTAAGAACTTCCTAACCTCTTCTTTGGATCTCATGTCGGATCTCCGGATATTCACTCTTTTTGAGTTTGAAAGGGACCTCAGGGATCACCTTCTTCATGGCCACAACTTCATAGAAGTGGTCATGATGCACCCTTGAGATGAATCTCTCCATCTCTCATGACTCGGAGGTGGAAGCTTTTGCCTTCCCTTTCCTCTTTCTAGAGGTTTCTCCAGCCTTAGGTGCCATAAATGGTTATGAAAAAACTAAAAGCAACGCTTTTACCATACCAAACTTAGAAGGTTTGCTCGTCCTCGAGCAAAAGAAGAGAGAAGAGAGTAGAAGAAGAAGAAATAGAGAAGATGGAGGGGGGCTTTGTGTTTCGGCCAAGGGGGCGAAGTAGTGTTTAGGTTGTGTGAAAATGAAGGAGTGAAGATGGGTTTATATAGGAGTGGAGAGGGGGTATGTTTCGGCCATCTAGGGTGGGTTTGGGAGGGAAAGTGGTTTGAATTTGAATGGTGAGGTAGGTGGGGTTTTATGAAGGATGGATGTGAGTAGTGAAGAGAATGGTGGGATTTGATAGGTGAAGGGTTTTTGGGGAAGAGGTGTTGAGGTGATTCGTGAATGGGTGAAGAAGAGAGAGAGAGGTGGGGTAGGTGGGGATCCTGTGGGGTCTACAGATCCTGAGGTGTCAAGGATAGCTCATCCCTGCACCAAGTGGCGTGCAATAACGCCCCTTCTGCCAATTCTGGCGTTAAACGCCGGACTGCTGCCCTTTTCTGGCATTTAACGCCAGCTTCTTGCCCATTCCTGGCGTTAAACGCCAATCTGGTGCCCTTTCTGGCGTTAAACGCCCAGAATGGTGCCAGACTGGGCGTTAAACGCCCATTTTGCTATCTTCACTGGCGTTTAAATGCCAACAAGTTTTCCTCCAAGGTGTGCTATTTTTCTTTCTATTTTTCATTCTGTTTTTGCTTTTTCAATTGATTTTGTGACTTCACAAGATCATCAACCTACAGATAACATAAAATAACAAAGAAAAATAGATAAATATAACATTGGGTTGCCTCCCAACAAGCGCTTCTTTAATGTCAGTAGCTTGACAGTGGGCTCTCATGGAGCCTCACAGATGTTCAAAGCAATGTTGGAACCTCCCAACACCAAACTTAGAGTTTGAATGTGGGGATTCAACACCAAACTTAGAGTTTGACTGTGGGGGCTCTGTTTGACTTTGTTTTAAGAGAAGCTCTTCATGCTTCCTCTCCATGGTTACAGAGGGATATCCTTGAACCTTAAACACAAAGGATTCTTCATTCACTTGAATGATCAATTCTCCTCTGTCAACATCAATCACAGCCTTTGCTGTGGCTAGGAAGTGTCTGCCAAGGATGATGGATTCATCCATGCACTTTCCAGTCTCTAGGACTATGAAATCAGCAGGGATGTAATGGTCTTCAATCTTTACCAGAACATCCTCTACAAGTCCATAAGCTAGTTTTCTTGAATTATCTGCCATCTTTAGTGAGATTCTTGCAGCTTGTACCTCAAAGATCCCTAGCTTCTCCATTACAGAGAGAGGCATGAGGTTTATGCTTGACCCTAGGTCACACAGAGCCTTCTCGAAGATCATGGTGCCTATGGTACAAGGTATTGAGAACTTCCCAGGGTCCTGTCTCTTTTGAGGTAATCTCTGCCTAGTCAAGTCATCCAATTCTTTGGTGAGCAAAGGAGGTTCGTCCTCCCAAGTCTCATTACCAAATAACTTGTCATTTAGCTTCATGATTGCTCCAAGGTACTTAGCAACTTGCTCTTCAGTGACATCTTCGTCCTCTTCAGAGGAAGAATACTCATCAGAGCTCATGAATGGCAGAAGTAAATCCAATGGAATCTCTATGGTCTCAGTGTGAGCCTCAGATTCCCATGGTTCCTCATTAGGGAACTCATTGGAGGCCAGTGGACGTCCATTGAGGTCTTCCTCAGTGGCGATCACAGCCTCTTTCTCCTCTCCAAATTCGGCCATGTTGATGGCCTTACACTCCCCTTTTGGATTCTCTTCTGTATTGCTTGGAAGAGTACTAGGAGGGAGTTCAGTAACTTTCTTACTCAGCTGACCCACTTGTGCCTCCAAGTTTCTAATGGAGGACCTTGTTTCAGTCATAAAACTTTGAGTGGTTTTGATTAGATCAAAGAACATGGTTGCTAAGTCAGAGTGGTTCTGCTTAGAATTCTCTGTCTGTTGCTGAGAAGATGATGGAAAAGTCTTGCCATTGCTAAACCTATTTCTTCCACCATTATTGTTGTTGAAACCTTATTGAGGTCTCTGTTGATCCTTCCATGAGAGATTTGGATGATTTTTCCATGAAGGATTATAGGTGTTTCCATAGGGTTCTCCCATGTAATTCACCTCTTCTATTGATGGGTTCTCAGGATCATAAGCTTCTTCTTCAGATGAAGCGTCCTTAGTACTGCTTGGTGCAGCTTGCATTCCAGACAGACTTTGAGAAATCATATTGACTTGCTGAGTCAATATTTTGTTCTAAGCCAATATGGCATTCAGAGTATCAATCTCAAGAACTCCTTTCTTCTGATTTGTCCCATTGTTCACAGGATTTCTTTCAGAAGTGTACATAAATTGGTTATTTGCAACCATTTCAATGAGTTCTTGAGCTTCTGTAGGCGTCTTCTTCAGATGAAGAGATCCTCCAGCAGAGTTGTCCAATGACATCTTGGACAGTTCAGACAGACCATCATAGAAGATACCTATGATGCTCCATTCAGAAAGCATGTCAGAAGGATACTTTCTGATCAATTGTTTGTATCTTTCCCAAGCTTCATAGATGGATTCACCTTCCTTCTGTCTGAAGGTTTGGACTTCCACTCTAAGCTTACTCAATTTTTGAGGTGAAAAGAACTTTGCCAATAAGGCATTGACTAGCTTTTCCCAAGAGTTCAGGCTTTCTTTAGGTTGTGAGTCCATCCATATCCTAGCTCTGTCTCTTACAGCAAAAGGGAATAGCATAAGTCTGTAGACCTCAGGGTCAACTCCATTGGTCTTGACAGTGTCACAGATTTGCAAGAATTCAGCTAAAACCTGATGAGGATCTTCCAATGGAAGTCCATGGAACTTGCAATTCTGTTGCATTAGAGAAACTAATTGAGGCTTAAGCTCAAAGTTGTTTGCTCCAAAGGCAGGGATTGAGATGCTTTTCCCATAGAAGTCGGGAGTAGGTGCAGTAAAGTCACCCAGCACCTTCCTTGCATTGTTGGCATTGTTGTTGTTTTCGGCTGCCATATCTTCTTCTAGTTTGAAGATTTCTGTTAGGTCCCCTCCAGAGAGTTGTGCTTTTGCTTCTCTTAGCTTTCTCTTCAAGGTCCTTTCAGGTTCAGGATCAGCCTCAACAAGAATTCTTTTGTCTTTGTTCCTGCTCATATGAAAGAGAAGATAACAAGAAAGTATGGATTCCTCTATGTCACAGTATAGAGATTCCTTAAGATGTCAGAGGAAAAGAAGAATAGAAGGAGGAGGTAGAAGAAGAAGAATTCGAACTTATCAAGAGAGATAGAGTTCGAATTGTTGATAGTGGAGGAGTGTTAGTCCTTAAATAGAAGGATGTGAGAAGAGGGGAAGAATTTTCGAAAATAAATTAAAAGATTTTAAAATGATTAAAAGAAATTTTGAAAATTTGATGAATGATTTTCGAAAATTAAAGTTGGGAAAGAAATAAAGTAATTTTGAAAAAGATTTTGAAATTAAAAATCAAAAAGATATGATTGAAAACTATTTTGAAAAAGATGTGATTAAAAAGATATGATTGAAAAACAATTTAAAAAGATTTGATTTTTAAAATTAATGACTTGGCTAACAAGAAATTTAAAAGATATGATTCAGACATTAAATCTTTCTCAACAGAAAAGGCAACATACTTGAAATGTTGAATCAAATCATTAATTGTTAGCAAGTATTTTTGAAAAATGGAAAGAAATTGATTTTGAAAATATATGATTGAAAAGATATGATTTGAAAAAGATTTGATTTTGAAGAATTATGAAAACTTGAAAAAAAAAATTGAATTAAAAACAAAATATTTCCTCTTGTGCCATCCTGGCATTAAACGCCCAGAATGGTATCCATTCTGGCGTTTAACGCCCAAAATACTACCCTTTTGGGCGTTAAACGCCCAGCCAGGGTACCAGGTACCCTCGCTGGTGTTTAAACGCCAGTTTTCCTTCCTCACTGGGCGTTTTGAACGCCCAGCTTTTTCTGTGTAATTCCTCTGCTGTATGTTCTGAATCTTCAATTCTCTGTATTATTGACTTGAAAAGACACAAATTAAAATTTTTTTTTTTGAATTTTTAATGATGAGGAATAATCAAAATGAAACTAAGATCAAATAAACAATGCCTGCAAGACACCAAACTTAGAAGTTTGTATACTATTGATACTTACAAATTGAGAATGCATATGAGAAACAACAAAACGCTCAAGACAAGAGAATTTAAAAATCAGAGCAAGGAAATCATCAAGAACAACTTGAAGATCAATGAAGAACATAATGCATGTAATTTTCGAAAATTAGAAGACTAAAAACATGCAATGGACACCAAACTTAAAATTAGACACTAGACTCAAATAAGAAACATAAAATTTTTTTATTTTAAGATTTTATTTTTTTTCTTTTTTGGATTTTTCGAAAATTGAGTGGAAAAGAAAATAAGGATATCAAAATTCTTAATGAGAATTCCAGGAATCATGCAATGTAAGTCTAAAGCTGCAGTCTAAAAAGATTAGACATGGCTAGCCAAGCTTCAGCAGGGCATTACATTCAAGAGCTAAATTGATGAGAATCAATCAGCTTTGGTGATGATGAAAACATCATCTGAAACTCTAGAATTCATTCTTAAGAACTCTGAAGAATAAAATAAAATAACCTAATCTAAGCAACAAGATGAACCGTCAGTTGTCCAAACTCGAACAATCCCCGGCAACGGCACCAAAAACTTGGTGCACGAAATAGTGATCATCAATGGCGCCATCAACATGGTACGCTCAATTGCAATCTCAATTCTTTATCACAACTTCACACAACTAACCAGCAAGTGCACTGGGTCGTCCAAGTAATAAACCTTACGCAAGTAAGGGTCGATCCCACGGAGATTGTTGGTATGAAGTAAGCTATGGTCATCTTGTAAATCTCAGTCAGGCGGATTCAAATGGTTATGGAGGATTAATGATTAAAAGATAAATAAAACATAAAATAAAGATAGAGATACTTATGTAATTCATTGGTGAGAATTTCAGATAAGCGTATGGAGATGCTTTGTCCCTTCCGTCTCTCTGCTTTCCTACTGTCTTCACCAATCCTTCTTACTCCTTTCCATGGCAAGCTGTATCAGTGAAAATGTTCAACGCGCTCTGTCACAGCACGGCTATTCATCTGTCGGTTCTCGATCATGTCGGAATAGAATCCAGTGATTCTTTTGCATCTGTCACTAATGCCCCACAATCGCGAGTTTGAAGCTTGTCACAGTCATTCAATCCCTGAATCCTACTCAGAATACCACAGACAAGGTTTAGACCTTCAGGATTCTCAAGAATGGCTGCCAATGGATTCTAGCTTATACCACGAAGATTCTGATTAAGGAATCCAAGAGATATCTACTCAATCTAAGGTAGAACGGAGGTGGTTGTCAAGCACACGTTCATAGGTGAGAATGATGATGAGTGTCATGGGTCATCACATTCATCAAGTTGAGGAACAAGTGATATCTTAGAACAAGAATAAGCTGAATTAAATAGAAGAACAATAGTAATTGCATTAATACTCGAGGTACAGCAGAGCTCCACACCTTAATCTATGGTGTGTAGAAACTCTACCGTTGAAAATACATAAGAACAAGGTTTAGGCATGGCCGAAAGGCCAGCCCCCATGATCTAAGAACTAGACGTCCAAAGATGATCCGGAGATCTAAAGTGATCCAAAGATAAAAAATACAATAGCAAAAGGTCCTATTTATAGAGAACTAGTAGCTTAGGGTTTACAAAAATGAGTAAATGACGTAAAAATCCACTTCCGGGCCCACTTAGTGTGTGCTTGGGCTGAGCATTGAAGCTTTCATGTGTAGAGACTTTTCTTGGAGTTAAACGCCAGCTTTTGTGCCAGTTTGGGCATTTAACTCCTACTTTTGTGCCAGTTCCGGCGTTTAACGCCGAGAATTCTTGAGCTGATTTGGAACGCCGGTTTGGGCCATCAAATCTCGGGCAAAGTATAAACTATTATATATTTCTAGAAAGCCCTGGATGTCTACTTTTCAACGCAATTGAGAGAGCGCCAATTGGGCTTCTGTAGCTCTAGAAAATTCACTTCGAGTGCAGGAAGGTCAGAATCCAACAGCATTTGCAGTCCTTTTCAACCTCTGAATCAGATTTTTGCTCAGGTCCCTCAATTTCAGCCAGAAAATACCTAAAATCACAGAAAAACACACAAACTCATAGTAAAATTCATAAAAGTGAATTTTAAATAAAAACTAATAAAAATATAATAAAAACTAACTAAAACATACTAAAAACATACTAAACACAATGCCAAAAAGCGTATAAATTATCTGCTCATCAAAGTGTATGCACAAGATCCTCCTTGAAGACGATGCTAAACTAGTTTTGCAACCACAAAGGAGACTCAATCCAACCATGAAAGAGGTAGTCCAAAAAGAGGTAATGAAACTATGGGAAGTAGGAATTATTTATCCTATTTCTGACAGTCCTTGGGTAAGTCCTGTGCAGGTAGTTCCCAAGAAAGGAGGGATGACAGTGATCAAGAACAAAAAGAATGAGCTTATCCCCACAAGAACAGTCACATGATGGAGGATGTGTATAGACTACAGGAGGCTCAACACTGCTACAAGAAAGGATCATTTTTCCCTACCTTTCATTGATCAAATGCTTGAGAGGTTAGCTGGTCATGCATTTTACTATTTTCTAGATGGATATTCTGGATATAATCAAATTGCAGTGGACCCTCAAGATCAGGAGAAGACAACATTCACATGCCCCTTTGGAGTATTTGCCTACAGAAGAATGCCTTTTGGACTTTGCAATGCTCTAGCAACTTTTCAGAGGTGTATGCTTTCAATTTTTTTTGATATGGTTGAAAAGTTTATTGAGGTATTTATGGATGACTTTTCTATTTTTGGTAATTCTTTTGAATCTTGTCTTAAGCATTTATCTCTTGTATTGAAACGGTGTTAAGAATCAAACCTTGTTTTAAATTGGGAAAAATGTCATTTTATGGTTACAGAAGGTATTGTTCTTGGACACCGGATTTCAAGTAAAGGGATTGAGGTTGATAGAGCAAAGGTGAAAGTAATTGAAAAATTACCACCACCAACTAATGTTAAGGCAATCAGGAGTTTCTTGGGTCATGCAGGATTTTATAGAAGATTTATAAAGGATTTTTCTAAAATAGCTAAACCTCTAAGCAACCTCTTGGTTGCTGATGTTCCTTTTGTCTTTAATTCTGATTATTTGCATGCTTTTGAAACTCTGAAAGCAAACTTTACCTCTGCCCCCATTATAGCTCCCCCTTGACTGGGATCTACCATTTGAATTAATGTGTGATGCTAATGATTTTGCTATAGGAGCTGTTTTAGGACAGAGGCTTGGTAAGCTTGTACATGTCATTTACTATGTCAGTCGTGTGTTAAATGATGCCCAAAAGAATTACACAACTACAGAAAAGGAATTATTAGCTGTTGTGTACGTTGTTGATAAGTTTAGGTCCTATTTACTTGGTTCTAAGGTTGTTATTTATACTGATCATGCTGCTTTAAAGTACCTTCTAACCAAACAGGATTCTAAACCAAGATTACTCAGATGGGTGTTGCTCCTTCAGGAGTTTGATATTGAGATAAAAGACAAAAAAGGGTCAAAGAATCAAATAGCTGACCATCTCTCCAGAATTGAGCTGGAAGCAGGAGTACAACCACCCACAACTATGACTGAGACATTCCCAGATGAGCAATTGTTCCTCATTCAGCAAGCACCATGGTTTGTAGACATTGCAAATTATAAGGCCATGAATTTTATCCCAAGGGAGTACAGTCGGCAACAGGTGAAGAAGCTACTGACTAATGCAAAGTACTACATTTGGGAAGAACGATACCTTTTTAAAAGGTGCTCAGATGGAATAATCCGAAGATGTGTCCCATATGAGGAAAAGCAGCAGATTCTTTGGCACTGTCATGGGTCTAATTATGGAGGCCACTTTGGTGGTGAAAGGACAGCTACAAAAGTCCTTCAGAGCGGGTTTTACTGGCCGACTCTCTTCAAGGACTCAAGGGCATTTGTGAAGCACTGTGGCAGATGTGAAAAAGCTACAAATCTCCCTGCCAACCATGAAATGCCACAGCAGGGAATTCTTGAGGTTGAGTTGTTTGATGTGTGGGGTATTGATTTCATGGGATCTTTTCCACCCTCACATTCAAACAACTATATTCTAGTGGCAGTTGACTATGTGTCCAAGTGGGTGGAAGCTGTGGCTTTGCCCACCAATGATGCCAAAGTGGTGATAAGCTTTCTTCAGAGATATATCTTTAGCCGGTTTGGTGTCCCACGGACACTCATTTGTGATGGAGGAAGCCATTTCTGCAACAGACAGCTGGACTCTCTTCTGCTGAGATATGGAGTCTGTCATAAAGTGGCAACCCCCTATAACCCTCAGACAAGTGGACAGGTTGAAGTTTCCAACAGGGAACTTAAGAGAATTCTAGAGAAGACCGTCAGTATTTCCAGAAAGGACTGGTCTAGGAAGCTTGATGATGCTCTCTGGGTATACCGGACAGCGTACAAGACTCCCATTGGCATGTCCCCTTATCAGTTGGTCTATGGCAATGCCTGTCACTTGCTAGTTGAGCTGGAGCATAAAACTTACTGGGCAATCAGGTATCTGAATCTTGATTCGGAAGCTGCAAGAATCAAGCGAATGCTTCAGTTGAATGAGCTTGATGAATTCAGATATTCAGCCTATGAGAATGCCAAGCTCTATAAGGAAAGAACCAAGCTACTGCATGACAAAAGGACTGCCATCAGAGTCTTTGAGCCAGGACAAAGAGTGCTTTTATATAATTCAAGGCTCAAATTCTTTCCCGGAAAGCTGAAATCCCGATGGTCAGGACTGTTTGTGGTTACCAGAGTTTCACCATATGGTCATGTGGAAATACAGGAAGAGAATTCTGACAGGAAATTTACAGTGAATGGCCAGAGGTTGAAGCACTATCTTGGAGGCGAGATTGATCGCCAGAGGCCCACTCATCTGCTGAATTAGTAGAACTGACCGTCAAGCTAGTGACGATAAAGAAGCGCTTGTCGGGAGGCAACCCGATGATTTCATATCCTTAGTCATTTTTTGTAGTAGTAGTTTCTTATTTGTTTGATTTTTACTGAGTTCTTACTAATTTACTGATCATGCAACTATTTTATCTTAGGAACCGAACACCTCAAGCTCTATATAAAAAAGAGAGAGAGCACACTACGCGCAAGCGTCATTGACGCGAACATGTCAATCATGTGTGTGTGAAATACAATAATTGACAGAGAGTTGCACAGGAATGGCGCCGGAACCAAGCCTTTAGCACAAACAACCCACGCGTCCACGTACTTCACGCGTGCGCGTCGTTTGTGATTTTCGCCATTCACGCGGGTGCGTCCCCGACGCGAACGCGTGACCTGGAAATTCGACATAAAAGAGTGTTTGGGCAAAGAGTTCTGCTGGCTTGGGGTAGGAAGTGTGCTTAAAGCACAAGTTAGAGCACGCGGACGCGTGACTAACGCGTTCGCGTCAGTTGCACATATGGCCATCCACGCGAGTGCGTGCATGACACGAACGCGTCGTATGAAAAATTGGCTCCTAAGCCATGTGAACAGAGAGTCACGCAGGCGCTCGGCTGGCTTCGCACGAATCACACAAAATCCTAGGCACGCAGACGCGTGCTTGACGCTAACGCGTCATTATGAAGAATGCGTGACCCATGCGTACGCGTGCCGTACGCGCACGCATCGCTTGCGCCGCCCAATTTTCTTTCTCTCTCTCTCTCTCTCTCTCTCTCTCTCAACCCTAATTCTCTCTTATTCTTTTATCCTTTTATTTTTCTCTCCTCATAATCCAGACCAAGGTGTCACCAAAATCAACAAAAAATCTTGGGCTGATATATGCAGTGAGTTAGATGAAGAATTTGACCTAACCCAGCTCATATCCCAAGCAGCCAAACAAAAAACAATCGTACAAAAACCAAAAGAAAAATCCATAGCTCTAACACCACAAACATCCTCAATTACGAAAAAAACACAAAAAGCCCAAGCCGATTATATCCCCATAAACAAAAATTCAAACATTATCCAGATGGAGCTTGAATTTTGGGATGAATCTCCAAACAAAGTTATCCCAAAAATCTTTCCTACCGGATTTCATTTCAAACTAATCTCACCCAATAAAACTCACTAATTTTATGAGTTCATTTTAGTAGATACTGAGTCAGTATCTATAAAATACTACAAGGATAAAACCAATCCTGAATTTATAACCCATTTAACAATCCAAATCCTCAAAGTCCTGACCCCAAAGCAATTTGGGAACAATCTAAACAAAAATCAAAAGTTTTCTCAAAACTATGACCCAATAGGTTTTAATTATTGGGACTACATGGAAGCCTGGACTAAAGTATTTTGGTTTCAAAATACACAGTACAGACATTCATGGTTAATTTATTTTAAAAGAAATTCAAAATATGTTTTTCCGAATTGGTTCTACCAATGGTGGGACTTCTTTGGGCCAATCCCAGAAATCTTACCCTCACCTACTGATAAAGGGCATAAACTATTTGAATCAAAATTTGACATTCAGGAAACATGTGTTCTTGTAATGTTAAAATTTTTCTCAATTTTCTCATTGTCCTGGGTATTCTCGTGGCAATATCAATATACAAAACCGGACCATCCTAAAGCATTTCCAATCTTACAAAGGCATGCTTATGTCAAATGGTGGTTTCAATTTGATTCATCAATGGCCTATCCAGAAAAGGTTAATGAATGGTTCAAAACCAATCCCAAGAGTCAGAAGATCTCAGATCCAGAAACGGCCTCATTTCTCAATCAAAAGGCACAAATTCAGGCAACCCTTGCAGCCTCACAATCGAAGCAATCAATCAAAGGGAAGCTTCAACAGATCCTTCACTTTCTTCAAGAAGATGAAGAGTCCTCATCTAAAGAACAAAGTGATGAAGAAGTTAAAGATAGTAAAGTTGAGGAAGACTATTTCGAATTTTGTCTAGCTATTAATAAAAATCGAAATATTGTCAAGACAATTACCGGAACTATTTGAAACCGGTACTGTGGCTATAGTCTAGGTCATGTTTACCTGTACAGTAGAAATAGTAAAATCTTCAATTATAAAAGGAGGCCTCATTCTCATTGTGAGGTACCCTTCATTTTACATAATCATAGAGAGAGGTTAGAGATAGAAGCTCTGCGAGTTCCCTTGTAAGCTCTCTAGCTCTTCTTCTTTCCCCTTCTTCTTTTTAATCATATTTCCAATCAATAAAATATAATTTTATATCATATATCTCTTTCTCCCTTAGCTAGTACAGGCAGACTACCGCTAGTGCTAGCTTTCTTCTAATATTAATGGCTGATTTTACCATACTGCCCTTACTAATTATTTAGTTTCTGCATCATACATACATAACTGTATTTTCTATTACGCCTTCTTCCCCTTTTCCTCCTTGATCCGCTTCAGGTCATATGGTATATATATATACGGATAAAACTTACCAAAGAATCGAGTAGATAGTCCTAAGTTGTAAAGATAGGGTAAAATACTATTTTGATCTCTAACGTTTGAGGTGAATTTTATTTGTCTTTAATGTTTAAATCATCTTATTTTTATCCGAAAATATTTAAAATGACATCAATGTAATTCCATCATTAAATCCATCAGTTACATTTAATGGAGATAATAACGTATTTTGTTAATTATGCCACTCACAATGAAGATAACCGTTAAAAGAAATAAAATTATAAATATTAATTTAAAAAAATCGTATCTGAGGTTAGAGTAGAAAATCTCAAAGAGTGTAGTAGAGAAGAAAATCATGGCGTCTCTGGCTTAGCAGCTGAGCGCCCTAAGATGGTCTCCACTGCCGTTGATGTCTTCGTCTAGATCAACCACCACCTGCAACTGTTGCACTCGCACCCTCCTTTTGGTGGTGTGCTCGGTGGCCTTATCAGAAGAGAGAGTGAAACTGAAAAACTATTTGAGCAAGCTTATATATGAGAGATGTCGCACTGCTCCTAGGAATGTTCAAAACCGATCCGAACCGAACTAAACCAACTAACCGAACCGAAATAATCGAAAACTGAACAAATTGAAAACCAAAAAAATCGACTGACAGCACAGCACAAAATCCCTCGCATGCCAGCACCACGCCACCACCCACTGACACAGCAGGCCAGCACAACACCACGCCAGTGACGCCACCACCCAGCAGCATTTCTGGACATGATCAACACAACACCTCCCAGTCTGCCACCTAGCCACCGATTCAAGTTAATATAGAGCCCGAGCCACCGAGTAAGGTAATATTTACCAATTACTGTTTATTAATTCATTGTTTCAGTTTGTCAGGTAATGTTGGTATTGTTGAATTATTTTATTGTTGGTATTGTTGCTGGTTATTGATTTATTATTCAGTTTATTGAAATCAGTATGGTAAAAGATAAATTTGAATAATGAGATAATGGAAGCATGCTTGAAGTATTAGAATGTATAACTAGATTTGAATGATGTTAAGGTGGGAAAAGGAGTATGATCATGAGAATGGGGAAATGAAGGTGATAGGGTTCAATGTTTCGGGTGCTAGAGATGAAGGTGTAATCAAATCCAATAATAATAAGAGATTGGTTACAAGGTCTAGTAGGATTAAGGTGTGGATGGCTCGTGCCATAATCACTGTGTTAATTTGGACCAGTGTGGTTCAGATTATGTCAATTGGTGAATTATGGGGTCCAAGGTGCTTGAAGGGTATGCCTTATTATTGTTTCAATCACCATCCTTCAGTTTCATCTTCTCAGGCCATAGTAGAAAAGCCTTTTGTTCTTCCACATAATAAGGCTATTGTTCTCCCACCCAAAAGTAAGTTTTTCAACTTTGTCATATGATGGTTATTGATATTAACAATTTTCTTAAATTACTAATTCATTGGTACATTATTGATATCAGGGATTTATAAGAACAATGGTTATCTTGTGGTTTCTTGCAATGGAGGGCTCAATCAAATGAGAGCAGCAGTGAGTAATGCCAATGTTAAATTACATTAACATTTGAATTGTTCTCTTTATTATTAGAATGTATAACTAGATTAGAATGATTTTCTACTAGTGTTATATTATTATTATTGTTGTTGTTGTTGTTGTTGTTGTTGTTGTTGCTGCTGCTGCTGCTGCTGCTGCTGCTGCTGCTGCTGCTGCTGCTGCTGCTGCTGCTGCTGCTGCTGCTGCTGCTGCTGCTGCTGCTGCTGCTGCTGCTGCTGTTGTTGTTGTTGTTGTTTTTATTATGTAACTGCTTTTTTATTTTAGGTTGGTTTATGTTAAGAAGTTTAGCTGTTTTGTTAGAGAAGACACCATAACTTGGTTGTCTTTTAATGAAAATTTATTTTTATTTTCAGTAATGTTGAATATTGAACTTTTAAACTTCTTTAATTATCGAATTTGAATTCTTTTTGTCATTAAATTTTATTAGATCAAGACTTTGTTAGCTATTGTGTATTTGTGTTTACCGATTTCAATGTTATGACTTTGTGAAATAGTATGGTAGTATTTTTTTAATTGAATTAAAAAATCGAACAAACCGAATCAAACCAAACCGATTTGGTTCGGATGGCCTTGATAAAAATACCGAATCAAATAGAACCGCAGTTTAATTAGATGATCAAATCAGATGACTGCCCCTAACTGCTCCTAACTGCTCCGTGAACGCCCTTAACTGCTCCCATGGAAGGCATATCCTTCCCCGTTTATTAGTTCATTGAGTCCCTCAAACAGTATGATTTTGATTCCGAGGATGGCACCAAGGTTAGTTTGCTTCGCTTTGGGGTTTTATTTTTTACTTTTTCTTAACTGCAACAAAGTTTATTTATCGCTAGTTGAATGAAGTTTTGAACTTGATAAATGGAGTTAATTTGTGGTTTTTGAGGAAGATGACTTTGAATTGAGTTTGTTAAAATAGTGTGTATCGATGAGTAGTGAGAATGTTTAATTAATGTGTCAATGAAAATTTTTTTCATGCAATATACCAAGATAAATGTAAATGGTATGCGTACTATGAAAAGTTAAAGAAAGAAAATACATGGCAGTTGAAGCAGAAGCAGCGTTGTAAGGTTTTGCCTTTTTTACTTTTTAATTTATAATTTTTTCCATTCTAACAGTTACTTTCACTTTGAGTGCCACGATTAACAGTACACATTATCACTTCCATTAAGTGCAACTGAGGAATTTAATGGTATGATCATATAGATGCCATTTTAAACGTTTTAGATAAAAATAGGACGATTTAAATATTAGAGACTAAAATAGGATTCATTCTAAACATTGGGGACTAAAACAGTATTTTATCCTTGGAAAATTATAGCATACAGAGGTAAAGAGATTTCCTGATGTTGAATGTTGAATGTTGCGGTGACAAGTGGCATGTGGATCTTTGGAGGGGAGCAGCTCGGCAGAATAGTTACAGGCATTGTTAGGGCTGGGCATTCTGGGAGCCGCGCTAAGTGGGCAGAAGAAGGGAAGCCCGTAATGGGCTTTGGATGTGGGTTCCATAACCGTTGTTGTACACAAAATGGAGGAAACAAGTTGGACCTAGTGTGTATGGATTGGGAGTGGGTTTAAGGAATTAGAGTTTCACGTGCCCGCATAACAGAAAAAGGAAGTAGAGTTTTAGGATGGTTAGTACATGGGAAAAAAAGTGTGAAGAAAACCATGATTCCACCGACGAATATCACATGAGAATGGTAAGAATGGCCTTGATTTAAATGTGTTCTTCTTTTTAGGATTTTTGCAACAAAAACGTATTTAGACGTAATTAGATATAACTTATAAATTGTTTGTTGATTAGTGTTTTAACCATGTTTGACAGGAAGGAGATGAACGAGGAAAAATAGGATCTTTGGAGCTTAAATTAATAATGAACCCCTAAAAAAATAAAGGACAAAATAGCATAAATTAAGTAAATAAAAAAATGAATACATTGTAAAGGTAAAAACAAATCAAAACATTGTTGCTGGATGTGATAAAATGACGATGAGAATTTTACATGGTCATGGATAAATGTTGTTAATTTTGTTGTTTTTCTAAATCGTATTTAATTCGAAGGCAATATGAAAAGAATGATAAACCAAAAACTTGTTATGACTATCACTAATTTTCATATATGAGTAATTATCTGTTTAGATATTATATTTACCAGATTAAGCCATGTTTTCAATAATTTTGTAAATCTGTTAAGGTTTACGTTTGTTACATGGTATGCATGGTAATGTTCGAGGGTTGATAATATCATTCATTCGAACAAAATTTTGAATATATCTAAAAATTGACGTTTTAATTAGTATTGTATTATCAAATGGGGTTTTCATGCATGTTGTAATTGTTCTAAATTTTAAAATTATTTTGAGTTGCCTTTATTCATTGAGGACTTTCGACTAACGTGACCCTGTAATTAATATTATGAGTTTCGTCAATAACCTCTGTTATTATTGTTGTAACTGGACCCCGAAATATACCTTGTCGACACTAAAAAGGAGTTCCTACGATGCCTGTTTATCGTGTGTCCTACTAAGGGTGTCTCGCTCGCCAAACCAACGCGTGGAACCTGTAAAGGAGACAACGACGCTCAAGCCAGGGTCAAATCTCAGAAAAGGGTGGTAAACATCCTTTGAATCACTATATGTATCCGTCACTCGATGTTCAACCTCCGATGTTGTAAGAGGTACTCGTTGATAGTTGCCTCTCCGGATCGATTGATGGATCTTCCTCCCTGTGGCTGTCACGTTCTTCACCCAAGATAGCGTTAACTGTTCAGGAACAGAGTAGGAAGTGTTGCACTAACAATGACATTATAATTCATGTAGTATCGCCAAAAAGTGGAAGTGGGAAGATACGTTCAAGTGAATAGAATATAAATGCAGTTTAGATGTGTCATTTTAATTTAGTGGGGGACCGTACATTTTATGTTGGCCATTTGGGGTTTTGAGCAAAATTTGGGAAGATTAGGCCAATAGGTTGGACCGAGAGTCGAGTAACAACGCGATTTCGTTAGCAAAAAGGGATACAGGGTGATTGTTGAGAGGTGGCAAGAATCGGAGAAAGTAGGCAGAGACATAGGAAAACAGGGTGATAGAAAGTAGGCAATTTGGGGGGCTCAGAAGGGATGACAGCAAGTGTGGTTTGTAACCCAAATCCTTGAAGTTAGTGCATGTCCATGTTAGGACCATAGTTGTCCTCACCGAACCCGAAATTGAATCGGGCAATCAACTAGTTCACCTGTTCATGCATTGAACCGCTGAGCACAACATAGATCAGTGGCTCTAAGAGCATGAGGGCACGAAGAAGACTGAGGATCGTGACACAAATTCATGAGCTTGGGCACATGTTGTCTAACGGGTTGCCAGTTATCCCGACGTTGGAGAGTGTCCCGCGTCTTTTACGGGGCATGACTGGTACTTGCCCGGTTTGACCGGTTTCGTGTAAGGTCAGTGTCATAGTTGTCAGCACCGAACCAGTATTCGTATTGGTCGGACCACTGGTTTATTGGTTTATTAGGTCAACAGATGAGTTATTAGTTTAATCGATAGAACCGATTCAATATAAATAAAGAATACAAAATGGTCTAAAGCGTAAAAGTAAAATTTAAAATATATATAGCGTCACTAATATTTCAACATCAATCAATTTTTAACAACTTATAATCAACAAGTTATAATCCCATTATTATTAAATACGTATATAAAATTCTAGCACTTTGTCATAATAAAGGTTGTTTAATTATATATTCATAGCATAGCAAATATTTTTATTTTAGTAACTAAATAATTAGTTCATATTTTTAATGTTGTTATATAGTATATGTATTCATCGTAAACTAATATTAATAAATACCATGTAATCGTGTAAAAATAATTATATTATAAATAGTAATAATATTTGATATTTCTTATGCATACAAATTTTATTACATCTAGATTGATAATTATGCATAATAAATAGCATAATTAACCTAAATATATGTGAGTATATAGTTAAAATAATACATACGAAAATTATCATACATTTTTACCGTATAACTAATGATAAAAATACAAAATAATAGGAACCACATAGTTTAGTAGTAAAGAGAGTATGCATATACAAAGAAATGCCAGGTTCAAACTAGGTCCTCATCAATTTCAGAATTTTTGTGGAATACTTCGGTTAAATAGGTTGAGATTGGTTTTTAGGGATTTTCAACGTGTTTGAGACGTTCTTATGGGACCTGATAAGTTCTATACCTTAAGCGGTTCGAGAATTAGACTGGACCGAATTGGAGTATGTTTGGCCGGATTTCCAGTCGAATTGTCTGGTCAGAGTGGGTCTTACAACTATGGAAACAAGTGTAGTCGAAAACCTGGAAATTAGTTTCATTACGATGGAGAACAAGATAGGTAGTGTGATGGACGGTTAACAACAATTCAGGTGCTAGGGGAATCGTGGATCGGTTTTTAAACATATATCTAAAGTTTTCTCCGATCCATGCAGCACAAAAAAAATCCTCATTCAAATCTAATTTAGTGCCACTATGATCGATTTTTATTTTTGATTAAACTGCCTAAACAATTTAATTTTGATCTATTTTAATTTAAATCCACAAATTGTCCTTTCATAAACCGATGAACCAGACCCCTAAACAATCAACGGTTCACTATGGGTTGCCCCCTTTTTCGTGACCCTCCTAGAACGTGGAAATAATGCATCCCTTCCAACACACTACACACTTTTTTTCGGAGGACTTACCATCAATCCTTTTTTTTTGCCAAAGACCAAACCCAAAATGACCCTCCCATTCTCAACAGCTCAGATTACTTAACTGTATCGGCCGGTAAGCCTACGAAAAACACAAACGCTGATACTTTGCTCCGTTTTGAAAACTGAACGTCACACATGTCCGTCTCCAAGCAGAAAAGACAAATTCTCCGTACATCTTCCCCAACTTGCATTTGTACACTAGAGCGTCCCTTTGTCTTTTTATCAATTATCATATGGCGGAGACTCAGATTTTAAATAAAGACGTTTGATCTCATCTATTAATTAGATGGTTATATATTAAATTTTTGACATTTGATAAAGATTGAAACTGTTATCATTATTAAAATGTGTTGTTATATTCTTAAAATTATTATTTTAGCTTTGACACCAATTTTTTTAGTTTGTCTACAATTTAAATTTGTAACAAAAATTGTTAGAGTATTATTTTATTTTTATTATTTTTTATAAATTTTATAATATTTTTTTATTACTATTTTATTATTATTTAGATATTTTTATTTTTTATGAATTTAATAACTTTTTATGAGTTGAATTTTTACTTACAATTTTTATAATTCTTTTAATAATTATTTTTTAAAAGATCTATATTTTAATCTACCAATTTTTATTACTAATTATTCTATTTTTAGTCTAATAAATTTTATTTATTTTTTAATTTCTTGAATAAAACTTATTACAAAATTGAGATTTAAGAAAATTATTTTGTATGAATTTAAAAATTTTATTTAAATTAATATTAGTTATAATCATTAATTTTGGTCTATTAGTTTGGATAATATAATTACTTTTTTAATTTTTTAATTTTTTTATTTTTTAATTTACTTGTTGATTCAATTTTATTTATAGTTTATATTTTTATTATTAATCCACATTTTTTAAAACACGTTTTTTAACTGTAGCTAAATAAACAACTAAAAAAAATATTCTTACCATACACCAATCCTCAAAATATATGTAAGTTAAGGAGAAGCTCATCAGTTTAATGTCTCAAATCTATATTAAATTAACTTTAATTTGAAAAAACAAAAAAATACCATCATGAGGGTTTCATCAAATAGTGCTTGCATTGCACTCAAAGGCACGTGCTTAAGAAGTGGCACTTATAACTCTACACAGATCAATCTTATAACTCTACACAGATCAATCATCAAATACTTGCACCTAACCAACATTATAGTTATCCAATCCATCCTATCCTATACATGTAGTAAACAATAAACAATTATTGCATAAAAGAGCATTAAACTCTTCCATTATTAACTGGACCATTACTTCATTTCTACTCACGGGGGACATCATCCTTTTCAGTAGGGTCCCATTTGCTATGATTGCTCCCTTTAGTTTGCAGCTTGTTTAAGAGCGTCTTCAGTTCTTCATATTCTTATATGTAATTAGATTCGAGAACGTCATGGGTAAAACACAAATAAACAAAAGATAATTCGTTGTTTTTATCAAAATTGAATATTATTATTTCGTTCAACATGTGAAGATTATAACTATGAGAGCAATCAGAAAAATATATATCAAAACATATGCTCATATAATATGTCAAGGAGAAGATAGCTACAATGCACGATTGGAAAATTTCTATTTCCTATTTTGATTCATTTTCTTTTTAGTTCTGTTCGCTTATTTTTTTTAGTCAGTAAAAATATTTTTATTGTTCAATTTATTAACTAAAAATAAAAAATTTATTTGCTCTATCACTGCGTGCATCTTTTATTACATATTGATAAATATTTTATACATTATCTCTAATATTTATGTTTTTAAATATATATAAAATTAATATAACCCAACTAAAATAGTAAAAAATAGAACTGTCATCCAAATTAACAATGCAAAAAAACTAAAAGATAAAATAAATGATTTACTAAATCATTTTTCATCACAATTATTATCAAAAGAGTTCACATTTTTTATGACAACTATTCATATATACTCTAAAACAAAAACTATCTAGATTAACTAATATATTTACACTAACCATATCAATAGAAACTTCATTCATCATATCTATTACTCCTTAATAAAAGTATCTATTAATTATTCATTAGCAAACACAATACTCAAAATACATAAACATCCTTTCTTAATTTTTCACAACTTGTAAAATGTTTTTTAATTGGAGCAAGTTTATATTCATTCTTAAAGATTTAAAAAAAAAACTATTGTTTTTGCTTTTGATTTTGTTGAAGAGAAAGAGAAAGAAAGAGAAAAAGAATGCACGCTCGAAATATCTTAGAAATCCTAACTTAGAAGAAAGAGAAAAAGTGTTAAACAGGAGCTTGCTTTACCTTTTCTCCCTTTTTTTTAGCTTTTTTTTTCTCTTCTTCTTCGATGAATAATTCACAGTTATTAGAATATAAAAAAAAATCTATTTTTAATATACTATTTGAAAAAATAATCTATCCAACTGTTCGTACCTTTGCTGGTCGTGAATGAAAAACATATGATA